>NC_079168.1:563583-838277 GCF_947568905.1 Ostrea edulis
TCTGTGACCGTCGACGAAACATGCCAAATCTTCCGTAATCTCAAACGAAGAAAATCCCCCGGTCTTGACCGTATTCAGAACGAACATTTCATCTATGGCGAAATTCAGTTAGGTAAAGGCATTACCTACCTTTTCAATGCTGTCATAGAAATAGGACGAATTTCATTATGCTGGAAAAAAGACTTGATCATTCCCATCTATAAAGGTAGTAACAAATCAAGGAATTCCCCCGACAGTTACAGACCCCTAGCCCTTCTTCCATGCCTCCTTAAAATCTTTGAAAAGTTGTTATTAACCCGAATTCGGACTCATATCCAGCCTTTGATAAATTTTCCAAATCAACAACTAGGTTTTCAACAAAATCTTGGATGTATAACAGCGTCCTTCAAAGTTCAAGAGACGATTTACCACAATATAGAACAGGGAAGTCCCGTCATTGTAGCCTTTCTTGATACACAGAAAGCATTTGACACTGTATGGTGACATGGTCTAATGTGCAAACTACACAGGCTTGGAATTTCGGGTCGTATATGGAGCCTAATAAAAGATTGTCATGTAAACACATCGTTCTCTGTCGTTGTTAACCAAATCAATTCTGACTGGTTTCCAATTTCACAAGGCGTTAGACAGGGTGGTGTTTTGTCAACCTTTCTCTACCTTGTATTTATCGACGACTTGCTGCACGAAATTTAAAATCTGTGTACAAATATCGGTATTTTCAGTATCACAAGCTCTAATCCAAGGCTTGCGAATGGCATTTGTTGTGTTCCGCTCACCCCGCATGAATTACAGAAAATTCGACGCAATATATACGAGTATTCAACAAAATGGCGTTTTATATTCAATGCAAATAAATCCAATATCCTCTATTTTTATCCAAAAAGGGCAAATCATATGGACACATTATCTTGGCACCTAGGCAAGAATGGTATTCACTCTTCAAATGAATACACGCACCTGGGAATTTCACTAAGTTCCACATTTGATCCCAGTAGCAGAACTTCGAATGCTTGCATGAAAGGACGCCAAACATATTTTGCACTAAAAACATCCGAACAGCTCAACCCAATCACTATATCCAAGCTATTTAAGAAGGTAGTTCTCCCTTCTGTATTATATGGATGCGAACTCTGGTTCGACCTACGACGAAAAGTTGTCGAAACTCTCAATATATTCCAACATTTTATTGCAAATTACGCAATGGTATTCATCAGCAAACCAGAGCGGATATATGTGAAAGCTCTACTTCCTATTACTGCGGAGATTGACATCAAGAAACTGCAATTGTTGGACGTCTTGGTGAACTGAACACTAATTATCTCACAAAGCGCATAGTCCTCACACATCTATTGTCGTATAAGATGAACCCCTGTGTCAAACATCGCGGATTTATTCAGGTAAGTAAAACATCCCCTGTTCACTGGTCACACCCAACATTAGTCATATATCTTGGTCAGATAAACGTAGTAATTTGTAGTCAGAATGCTCCATTTTTAAAGGTAGCATTATCATAACTTTAATATCACAACATTTGTATACCGAAATTGGGCTGAAAGCGTCTTGTTGATAGGACGAATTCGCTCAGGGTGTACGATGAGCACCCTATCAAATTGCCTCATCAATTATCCATTAGAACGAGCGAGTAGGAATGAATGGACCCACGGGTGATGGAGAGAGGAACGACGCGTAATTAACCATGGATTTCTGACGATGGTGAATAGTTCACCTGATATTTTAGAAGCACAGTTTCTGGATATTCCAGTCGAAATTCATTTAACAAAATGCAGGTTGGAATTATTTGTATTCTTGTTTTTAGACGGGACGTATGACACAGCGATGTTTGTCCGTTTGTAGTTCGGGTTTTCTTTTTCTATTCTATTTCTGTTACATATGAAGCTAAAACTTGCTGTGTAACTTTGTGTGGGACACTCTAGATCATTTTTAGTTTCGATCCATATTGACTTATTGCAGGGGTTTCCCCCTTATTTAACTTGAAAACAGAGAAATTCGATTTGTTTGTAGTAAGTAATTCTTAAGTTTTGATAAATTATGTATAGTGTAACAATCACACAAGGGGGACTAGCTCAAACGGTAGAGCGATCGCTTTATATGTGAGAGGTACCGGGAGCAATACCCGAGTTCTCCAATATTTTTTCAAACTTCTATGTTACAAATATATGTCATATGTAATTTAGCTTACTCTAAACACAGATACAAGTGAATGAGTAACAATGAATTGTCCGAAAAAATTTATCTGCTATAATATGGTCCTTCTTCACCTATTGGCCATCAACTGCATCGACCTTTAAAGGTCAATATCTAAAGTGAAAAGCGGTGTTGATAAGAAAATGTACTGTCGTAATTTCACCGTGATTGGATATATGATATGAAAGGCGAAGATAACGAACAGTGATCAATCTCATAACTCCTATAAAGGCGAAGATAACGAACAGTGATCAATCTCATAACTCCTATAAAGGCGAAAATAACGAACAGTGATCAATCTCATAACTCCTATAAAGGCGAAGATAACGAACAGTGATCAATCTCATAACTCCTATAAAGGCGAAAATAACGAACAGTGATCAATCTCATGACTCCTATAAAGGCAAATATAACGAACAGTGATCAATCTCATAACTCCTATAAAGGCGAAGATAACGAACAGTAATTAATCTCATAACTCCTATAAAGGCGAAGATAACGAACAGTGATCAATCTCATAGCTCCTATAAAGCTGAAGATAACAATCAATGATCAATCTCATAACTTCTATGATAGTGAAGATAACGAACAGTGGTCAATCTCACAACTCCTATAAGCAATACAAAATAGATCGTTGGGCAAACACGGACCCCTGGACACACCAATGGTGCGATCAAGTGCCCAGGAGGAGTAAGCATCCCTGTCACTCGGTCACACCGCCATGAGCCCTATATCCTGATCAGGTAAACGCATTTATAGTCAAAATTAATATAAATAAATCTTTTTTATCTAATAAAACATACAAGGAAGACTCATGTAAACTTATCCTTTTTCAAATTAGAATATATCATATAATATAGAGGTTGTTACCTAGTACGAGTTGATCGTTTTTTAAAGCTATCTACACCTTAAATCTTCACAAACCATGGCAAAGATATATTACACATACTGAAAAATATTTTTTGAAAGATACGAAATTCAACAATTTAAGCGATTGAATATTGTTTACGTCCTTCTCGAGAATGGTTACGTCACCATTGCCTATGAAGGGCTGCAAATTTAGACCTATGCTCAACATTTATGGCCTTTGAGCATAGAGGAATCTTTATTGTGCCACACCTGCTGTGACACAGGGCCTCGGTGTTTGTGGTCTAATCCGAAGGACCGCCCCATTTAGTCGCCTCTTACTAGAAGCAAGAGGTACTGAGGACTTATTCTAACCCGGATCCCCACGGTATCAATTTGAGAGATAATAAGTAAAATATTAAACCTGTTATAATGGACAGTATATGAATGACAAGTTAACTGCGGCAACTTGACCAAGACACAGGTGCCCTCTATATACCATTACATTTTAAATAAGGGGGAAACCCCTGCAATACGTCAATATGGATCGAAACTAAAAATGATCTAGAGTGTCCCACACAAAGTTACACAGCAAGTTTTAGCTTCATATGTAACAGAAATAGAATAGAAAAAGAAAACCCGAACTACAAACGGACAAACATCGCTGTGTCATACGTCCCGTCTAAAAACAAGAATACAAATAATTCCAACCTGCATTTTGTTAAATGAATTTCGACTGGAATATCCAGAAACTGTGCTTCTAAAATATCAGGTGAACTATTCACCATCGTCAGAAATCCATGGTTAATTACGCGTCGTTCCTCTCTCCATCACCCGTGGGTCCATTCATTCCTACTCGCTCGTTCTCATGGATAATTGATGAGGCAATTTGATAGGGTGCTCATCGTACACCCTGAGCGAATTCGTCCTATCAACAAGACGCTTTCAGCCCAATTTCGGTATACAAATGTTGTGATATTAAAGTTATGATAATGCTACCTTTAAAAATGGAGCATTCTGACTACAAATTACTACGTTTATCTGACCAAGATATATGACTAATGTTGGGTGTGACCAGTGAACAGGGGATGTTTTACTTAGGCACCTGATCCCACCTCTGGTATATCCAAGAGTCCGTTATTGTCCAACTTTCTATGTTGTATTCCTTATAGGAGTTATGATCGATGAAATATTGTTTAACGACCTTCTCGCGAATATTTCACTCATATGGAGACGTCACCACTGCCGGTGAAGGGCTGCAAAATGTAGGCATATCCTCTGCGCTTATGGCCATTGAGCATGGAGGGATATTTATCGTGCCACACCTGCTGTGACACGGGACCTCGGTTTTTGTGGTCTTATCCGAAGGACCGCCCCGTTTAGTCGCCTTCTACGACAAGATACTGAGGACCTATTCTAACCCGGATCCCCACGGGATTATAGGAGTTATGAGATTGATCACTATTCGTTATCTTCACCTTTTCATTGGTGTTAATCTTATGAACAATACGCTCAAATTCTCAATGAACACCAATATATTTATTTAGAAAAAGATGTCAATTAGTATTGCTTTTTTTGATGTCTTGAAAAGTATTTCAAGCTTTATTGAGATAAATTCAAGGCAGTTTGACGTTTCAATATTACATATTTAGAAATATCTTACGATAGACCGGTACTAAATGTTACTTTTATTTATAAAGAGATCATAAACACATTAATCTTCATTAATTTCTCCTCACAAATATACCTATCTCTGTTTTCGATTTCTTATCAGTACAATGTACATACAGCAGCAGAAGATAAAATTCATGTACATGCATTACATTGTAACATTTGCAATCTGGACACCGACGAAAAGTGAAGATAACGAACAGTGATCAATCTCATAACTCCTATAAGCAATACAAAATAGATAGTTGGGCAAACATGGACCCCTGGATACACCAGAGGGGGGGGGGGTCAGATGCCTAGGAGAAGTAAGCATCCCCTATCGACCGGTCACACCCGCCGTGCGCCCTATATCCTGCTCAGGTAAACGGAGTTATTCGTAGTCAAAATCAATGTGCGAAGAACGGCCTAACAATCTGTATGAAACACGTCAGACAGCATTTGACCCAATGATCGGTTGTATTGTCGAACTATATCGTTATAACGACCATACAATTTGCGAAATGCTGATTTGAATCGAGACTATTGAAACCCCTGTACCATCAACTTGTTTGTCAATAGCTGACCGATTTAAAAACTGATTATATGCAGAACAAGCTCTTGCGTATCGAATCAGTTGAGACATATTCAGATTTCAAAGATTTCGGTTGAGCATCGCTGAAGAGACAAATGCGTATAAGTTTTACATAAACTCCATATGCAGGTGATAATGGAATATTGCTACATAGATATGGGAAGTTGACGATAGAGAAGCTGAAATCATACCGTTTGTCATACAGTTGAGTTATCAATTTGCTGTTAATGTCTACTTTCAATAAAATATTTAAGTATGAAGCAGAAGTGGACGACTCTGTGGTGTCTTTTATTTCGAACTCACAGGGATATGTGGAATCGAAATATGAAAAAAAGTTATTGATAGACCAAACGTCGTCGATATATCTAAATGTCGAATTGAAGGCCACAGAAAGAGATTTTTTCTTCTCACGTAGAAGTTTTTGAATAAATTATGCTTCACATAAATATAGAAACAGGTGGTGGCGGATTTTCAAATTTAAAGTAAATCACAGTATCTTGTTTCGGAAAATGTACTAAACGATAAAAGAAGCAATAATTTCTTCCACTCCCGGAAAAATAAATGACAAATTTCTTGAATTACTGTATTTAGAGAACTTTTTTTTCAAAAACCCCTTAATATTTGGGTCATTTTTATTAATTTCACCTTATTAAAATGATGGAAAATAGTACAAATGACTTAATAGGAGAAATATTTCAAGCCCCATAAAATCTGTAAAATCCAGGAACTTTTGGGGCTTCGCTCCATGAACCCCCACCAGGGCTTTGCCCTGGACACACTGCCTCATAAAGTGGCGTCCCCCATAACCACAATTTCTGGATCCGCCCCTGACAGGTATCATGTATAAAAAGAAACAACAGTCCACATAGCTCAGTCGGTAGAGCATCAGACTTTTAATCTGAGGGTCGTGGGTTCGAGTACCAACGTTTCTTTTCTTTTTCAACCAGTCAATCATCATGTAAAACTTATACGGTACCAATTTTGATGCACCAGATGCGCATTTCGACAAATAATGTCTCTTCAGTGATGCTCAACCGAAATGTTTGAAATCCGAAATAACTATGAAGTTTTGGAGCTAAACATAGCCAAAAACAGCGTGCCAAAAAAGTGTAGCCAAATTCGTCCAAGGATAAGAGCTATGCATGAGGGAGATAATCCTTAATTTTGAAATGAATTTCTAAATTTTATAACAGCAATTAAATATACATCCGTATTTTCAAGCTAGTAACGAAGCAATCTGATTAAAATCAGATCCTCGAACCGCTCCTCTTTTTTTTTCTTGTCGGTACACGAGGATCTGAAGAAACCCCATATGGGGTCACCTCCTGGTGACCTTTGTTTTGACCAATCAAATCGTAACTTCCATTTGCCTGTATCGTATTTCGGAAGTTATACCCTATTTGTTCGCATACGTTAAATGACCGATATGTTCCGAAAGAGAAACGATTAAAAATGGCGACATCAACAACACCAAGGAAGACTTGTGTTTTATTGGATGTATGCATTTTCTGTAGATTTTCCTTTGTTCAAATTGAGAAAACGATTGGCGGCGAAGAAAAAGTACACAAATTTTACGAGATGAAGTTAAAACTTAACAGCGAAAGGTTAGAAAACATAAGAAAATTAACAGGACTGACAGACGTTGATGTCACAAAGATAATAAATGCAGGTGTGTGTAAAAAAATGTTACCGCACAGTAGAGTCTGTATTGAAGACTGAATCCAAACATGATTTAATACGCCGGTTTCGAGATATGTCCGAGTTAGTTCCCTTTGGAGAACTCTCGTACATAGTAAGGCGCGAAAGAATTTGTTTACACGCGGGAGTGGGACAGATATTCATCACAGCGCAAGTGAATGTTCTCAGTAAGTTTCTCATACGCTGTTTGATAACCCGAATTCGACTGATACACAAACTAAGTAAGTGATAAGTATTTAGGGAGTAATTAAATACATAGAATTCTTATCCTATCACGTTATCTCGCTGGTCATATGTACCATATCCAAGATATTTCTTACAAAGATGACATTGTTTTGTATGTTTCCACTTCGGTAAAACATTTCTTTCGATAGTATTTAGTATTTCCCACATTTAAATATTTAAAGAGAAGCCGCTTTTAATACATTTCATCGTCTTCCTCCATGTCTGTATGTCCACTCTGTCGCACTTAGGCATTCAAAGTTCCTCTAAATCCACCTCCTATACAGAAGAGTTCGTATCTCGAAACTGGCGTATTAAGCAGAAGTTTCGTGAGATAGCATTGAACACGGTGAAAACAAACATGCTACAACATATTTACAAATAAGAATATCTTCGTAGCTTTCAAGAAAAAATCACAATGTTTCATGAAATATATACATTTCTGTACATCACCTTTTTTGCAATTTTTGCATGAATAAAATAATGTATTTATTTTAATTCTAATTATTTAAAACACAACTTTTGATTATCTATTACTTATTATAAATTTTCGATGTGTTATATTCGCGAAAACATAATACTCGGTAAAGACTGGTATCGTCAAAATGCACATAAATCATGTTCTCACGAACAAAATATGAACTACAGTCTGCATATAAAACAAGTAACGTTTGGAAGTTTCCCTTTTGTAAAGTGTCTATTGAAACTTTTTTTCCAGCATGATTCACGCTAGAGCAATGTTTTATTCAATGTTTAAAAAGAATTCAAGATTACAGAGTGTCTTTACATGGGAAATCTCTGAATGGAAATACCCAGTAAACACTAACAATTTCATCAAATTAACGCACACTGTAAATCAGTTTGTAATGTTGCTATTTTTACATGGTCACATTTTGTACAGAAATACTTGAAAACAGAGAAGTTCGATTTGTTTGTAGTACGTATCTTGTAAGTTGTGATAAATTATGTCTAGCGCAGCAATCAAACAAGCGGGACTAGCTCAAATGGTAGAGCGCTCGCTTTGCATGTAAGAGGTACCGGGATCAATTTTTTCAAACTTCTATGTTACAAATATATGTCATATGTATTTTAGCTTACCCTAAACACAGATACAAGTGAATGAATTGTCCGAAAAAATGTATCTGTTATAATATGGTCCTTCTTCACCTATTGGCCATCAACTGCAACGACCTTTAGAGGTCAATATATAAAGTGAAACGCGGTGTTGATAAGAAAATGTACTGTCGTAATTTCACCGTGATTGGATATATGATATGAAAGGCAAAGATAACGAACAGTGATCAATCTCATGACTCCTATATAAAGGCGAAGATAACGAACAGTGATCAATCTCATGACTCCCATATAAAGGCGAAGATAACGAACAGTAATTAATCTCATAACTCCTATAAAGGCGAAGATAACGAACAGTGATCAATCTAATAGCTCCTATAAAGCTGAAGATAACAAACAATGATCAATCTCATAACTTCTATGATGGTGAAGATAACGAACAGTGGTCAATCTCACAACTCCTATAAGCAATACAAAATAGATAGTTGAGCAAACACGGACCCCTGGACACACCAATGGTGCGATCAGATGCCCAGGAGGAGTAAGCATCCCTGTCAATCGGTCACACCGCCATGAGCCCTATATCCTGACCAGGTAAACGCATCTGTAGTCAAAATTAATATAAATAAATCTTTTTTATCTAATAAAACATACAAGGAAGACTCATGTAAACTTACCCTTTTTCAAATTAGAATATATCATATAATATAGAGGTTGTTGCCTAGTACGAGTAGATCGTTTTTTAAAAACACCTAAATTCTTCACAAAACATGGCAAAGATATATTACACATACTGAAAAATATTTTTGAAAGATATGGAATTCAACAATTTAAACGATTGAATATTGTTTATGTCCTTCTCGAGAATGGTTACGTCACCATTACCTATGAAGGGCTGCATATTTAGACCTATGCTCAACACTTGTGGCTTTTGATCATAGAGAGATCTTTATTGTGCCACACCTGCTGTGACACAGGACCTCTGTGTTTGTGGTCTACTCCGAAGGACCGCCCCATTTAGTCGCCTCTTACGACAAGCAAAGGATACTGATAGTCCTGGTATTGGTTTGGATATATTCAATTCGTGAATATTAGCCTCCAAAGATTGCCTGGTTCCATTGAAGAAAGGGTTGTATTATCTGGAAATTGGGATAACAGATGTGTAACTTACCCTTTATTTATTCCCTTAATGTTTTATTGCCTTTTGATTTGATAGGAATAATCTCTGCACATAATAAAAACAAATATGGAGAAATTGAATCCCCTTGTGTACAACCTCTTCCATTCTTGAGCCATCTTAACCTTAGTTAATAGTTACATTTATGTCTCCCCTCTTTCAGGGGGTCCCATGTTGTTGTTTTTTTTTTAACTTTCGTCTGTCCCACTGTCTGTCACAAAATCTTGTGAACACTTCGCCTCCAATATACATGTAGCTTATCGGATAGACTTGAAACTTTGTACAATGCTTCATGGCCATTTATAGATGTGTATATTGTCGGGACAGGAGGCTCTAATTATTTTACTGAACGTTATAGCGGATCTAAGAGGAGTGGAGGATATAAAATAGGTTGTGAAACTTCTCCTATATGGCTTATTGAATAGATTTGAAACTTTGTACAATGCTTCAATGCCATTTGTAGATGTACATATTGTTAGAACAAGGGAATCCAATAATTTTCCTAAAAATTATAGTGGATCTAAGAGGGTTGGAGGATGTAAAATAGCTTGTAAACATTTCTCCTCTTATATGGATTATTGGATAGATTTGCAACTTTGTACAATGCTTCATTGCCATTTGTAGATGTGAATATTGTTGGTACAGGAGGATCCAATTATTTTCCTAAAAGCATGATTCAAAGATCTCACAACAAAATGTCCCAAATCTCTCAACTTTTTTTTAAAAAAATTCAGTGGTATATCCATGTCTTCCTGGACTTGTATTATTAAATTTTTAAGAGTGTAAGCTGCCTCATTATAACTAATATCACCCCCCAGTCTCATCTGTTTTCTACTGATGATTTTCTAGTGTTATCAAATACATTGTCATCTTCTTATTTTTGTGAATCATCTTTTAAAGTTTTACTTTGGTATAAAGTTTCATAAAATTCACATATGTCTCCTAAAAGTTAATCCTGTGCAGTAAAAATTCCCCTCCATCAGTTTCTATTCTTTGTATAATTGTACAGGTATAGTTCCTTTTTTGCAAGTTGCAAGTATTCCGTTGATTTTTCACCTTTATTAATTCATTTAACCTTTGATCTTATCATAGCATCGTTTGATTTTTCAATTCTTATAGCTTCAAATTCTTTATTAAGGTCCTAAATGTGAGATGCACCTATTTCTCTTTATTTTTCCTCAAGACAGTGTATTCATTATTATTAACAAATATAAAGCTCACAATTTTCCAAACAAAAATGCAATCAATGGCAATTGTGCGTGTTTATCGTTTTCTTTGTTGTTCCTAGTTTTTTCACGAAAGAGAAATGAGTTATCTTCATTGGTGACGTCTCCATGGGAGTGAAATATTCTTGAGAGGACGTTAAACAATGTTGTCTATGTTTTCCTTTAAGTCGGTAAGTGTAATTATAAAATTATAGTACATATCACTGAATGGTATACGCTTAATCTATGTTTTGTTTGTTTGAGGCCTCCTAGGCACCTGATCCCACCTCTGGAGTGTCCAGGGGTCCGTGTTTGCCCAACTATCTATTTTGTATTGCTTGTAGGAGTTATGAGATTGATCACTGTTCGTTATCATCACCTTGCATTTTATCCCCTTTGCCGTGAAATGGCTGAAATATTGCCAAAACGGCTTAAAACCTTAAGCAATCAATCAACCAATATTCATTATTTTTGTACTCTGGCTGCATTTGTTCTGTTTCTCTTTATTCTGTTTTGTTACAATGTTCATTAAAATTGTAGATGAATGAGATAACAACTAGAAACTGTTTTTATGAAAAACAAATGTCTTTCCAGCTCCCAAATTGGAAGTACTCCAAATGAAACCTCCCCTCAATGTACTGCATGGTATGGAGGAAGCATGAAAAGGAACATAGACATTATGAACTCCGATAAGCTATATAGAAGTGTTCACAAACTATTTTACACCCTCCACCCCTGAGATCCACCATAACTTTAAGGATAACAATTGGATACTCCTGCCCCTACAATATGCACATATGCAAATGACATTGAAGTATTGTGCAGAATTTCAAATCTATCCGATAAGCCATAGGAGATGAAGCTTTCAAAAACTACTTTAACATCGTCCACCCTTCTTAGATCCAATAAAACTTTTAGGAAAATAATTGGATCCTCCTGTCCCGACCATATGTACATCTACAAATGACAATGAAGCGTTGTACAAATTTTCAAGTCTATTAGATAACCCATATAGGAGAAGGGGTCACAAACTATTTTACATCCTCAACCCCTTTTAGATTCACTATAACTTTAAGGAATATAATTGATCCTCTCGTCCCACCAATATGCCATCTACAAATGGGAATGAAGCATTTTACAAAGTTTCAAGTTTCTCCGATAAGCCATATAGGATTGATTGATTGATGTTTTCCGCCACATTCAACAATTTTTCAGTTATATGGTGGCGCCCAGTTTTTTATTGGTGGAAGAGATAACCCAGATACAACGTACCTGTGAAGAGACCATCGACCTTCCGAAAGTAAACTGGGAAACTTTTTCACTTACCGACGCGAGCGGGATTCAAACCCGCGCCGACCAGAGGTGAGAGGCCGTGTAATTTTGAGTGCGATGCTCTAAGCACTCGGCCACGGAGAAGCGTTCAGAAGATCTTGTGCACCAACAAATTGTTATTTATTTTTAAAAATAAGAGCAAGTTCACTTTGCTTATTATACAATTTGCCTGCAGAAACCATTTCTCGTCTTCTTCATCATTGTCTATTGGTCAAGAATATATAACAATATATTAAAGATTGGTTTTCACAAAACGTTGAAAAAAACTTATCAGTTTTGATGCTGCAGCTGTTCTATTTCCCTTACGTAAAAATATTTATCACGATATACCTTATATACGCGATTATATTTGGTGATTATTTCCCTTATATACTTAAATATATTTCACAACAATTTTCTGATATCATATTTATACATCCTTGAATAAATATATTTGGCGATGATTAATCTAATTATAATATAGTTGAAAAAAAACCCCATATTTTACCTACTTCGATAAATATATTCAATGAATTACTTCTCATACTTATAAGCAACTAGTATTGTAATCGAGGAAAGGGATAGGATCTACTTAATCATTAGGCGGGCAATTCAAATCATATCTGCTTACTATGTAAAACTTATACGGTACCAATTTTGATGCACCAGATGCGCATTTCGACAAATAATGTCTCTTCAGTGACATTTGTTTTCTGTCACCACATTGAGTACGGGATATACGAATTGTTAAATAAAGATGTACTATCTGTATTTACATATTCATGTCTTACTTAACCATTATTCATAGATACGAAAACGTACTTATATTTCATAAATTGCCGGCACTTATCGACCACCTGTAGCATACTACTGTTTATGTTTATCAGCTTCTGTTACTCAAACTCTGCTCACCGTAGCTCGTTTTTGCTGTCATTAACAATCTGAACAAAACAAGAGTGATTGAGATTGAAAATTTGTCATTTATTACAATACCAAATGAAGAAAGAAATCTTCAACAGAAGATTCTGGGGGAAATCAGCTAATACAATTTACATCAAAGTACCTGCAAAGCTAAATAACTGAAAATCTGATTTCCCCCAAAGAAGACAAAATAACGAAAATAATGCTACGTTATAAGATGACAAATAAAAAAGCATAAAAACAAACCCAGAGCAAAAAGATACACCAACCGGCCTCACGAAGTGAAGCATTGTCAACCGGCCTCACCAAGTGAAGCGTTGTCTTTGACTTTGAAATATCCTGAGTAAACTTGTGTTTAGCTCGCGTCTAATCTGGGTATGGTCACTTTCCATCAAAGCACTTTAATATCGTCGTCCAATACTTCACAAGACCGGTGATAAGACGTTAGAACAGAATTCGAACCACGTCACTTGATTCAAAGCTGGTTTGAAGTGATTGTAAATAGCTTCATAAGGACTATACACCTGCTTTTATGTTCCTGATAACGACCTTCACCCCTATATGCCACACATTTCTATATATAATTACCCCACCCGTTTTACTAGCATTATTGATTCACCGTCAGCTGATGTATCTCGTTTGGCAGATGCAGTAGTTCCTGTTTGCGAGACAGACGAACTAGTTGTATCTCCGATAACCTGTTGTGACGGCTTCCTGTCTGGAGGTTCAACAATTGGTTGAAGGGAAATGTATGAATGCCTTTCCTCCCCTTGACGCTTTTCCATTCCATATAGTTTGATGTCACTGTCATCCATATCGCCAATATCGTGATAAATGTGGGCTTCTCTGTTGTTGTGGGTTTCATTCAGCGTATTTTCTTCTTTCTTTCTGGAAAATTCAGATACACTTTATCCAGTGAAAAAAATTGGTTTGCTATTTATATCTAAACTTGTTCTACTGCACGACGGGTGTGATAAGAACGCGTGGTGTTGTAATTCAGTTGACATCCTGATCAAATCTGGGGGGGGTTTGTAAGGGAGTAAGCGACTCAGAATTCGTGTGTAAATTACGTAATTTTTTAAAACAATACCTTCTTTTGTCAAAACTGAAGAACATAATTTAGTTGTGTAGTTTTAAACTACAAAACTGCTCCGAGCACTTCCTGTGTAATACGTTCTGGTTTGAATAAAGACTTCCCCGAGGCGCGAGATCGGGTATAGATATCGACTGCTCCTTCGCCAAGTGCTCGGTGTTATCGAGTAAAGTCACAGGTATTTCGGATGAAACCCAAAGAAGCGTTGTCAAGATAAAGAACAATAACCGCTAATAGTCCTGAACGCAGAAAAGGCTAAATTTATGACGTCATCTAAAGATGATGGCGTCATTGTATAATCGATTGATTGATTGAAAATTGTTTAACGTCCCTCGCGAGAATCTTTCACTCATATGGAAACGTCACCACTGCCGGTGAAGGGCTGCAAAATTAGGCCTATATTCGGCGCTTATGGCGATTGAGCAGGGAGGAATCTTTATCGTGCCACACCTGCTGAGACACGGGACCTCGTTTTTTGTGGTTTCATCCGAAGGGCCGCCACATTTAGTCGCTTCTTACGACAATCAAGTGGTACTAAGGACCTATTCTAACCCGGATCCCCACGGGACCTGTATGATCGAAATACGTTCGAACGGAATTCCACTAGTTTTGGGAGAGTCGTAATTTTGTTACGGGGGATTTTCAAAGGAGAAGTAATGGGGTTCTTTTCCTCTTATTGCTTTTTATCTGTCAGTTCCCTTTCCATCACAATCTAATTATATATTTATTAGTTATATATATCCCAGTGACCTCCAAATAAAATACACCATGATCTTCCATATCTGCTTCATGTTTGGATATTTTATTGAATATAGATGTCAATGGTAAACTAACACCTTAATGACAAAAGAGATGACCTCAACATTTCCATTATCAACGTTCCATATTTGTGTAACAATATTCTGTTATCACATGCATATTGTGTAGATGGCTCTCAACCCATTTGATACGTGAGGACATGTTCTGCGTATGATCAATGTTTTAAATCGAGGCAAGCTACTGACAAATAGATCGATGTTACAGGAATTTCAACAGCTTCGTTTAAAGTCAGCATTTCACAAATTCTATGATTATTTGCAAACATAAGGCATCACTGGGTAGAATGCTATTTGAGTGTCTCATACCAATTATTAGGTCTTCTATTATACTATTTTAACTATGAATTACTTTGTTTACCTGATAAAGATAGAGGAATCACGGTGGGTGCTTACTTCTCCTTGGCACCTACTCCGACCTCTGGTATGTCCAGTGGTCCGTGTTTGCCCTTCTCGTAATTTGGAATATTTTATAGGATTGATCACTGTTCGTTATATTCACTTGTTCATGTGCCAGTGGCGTAGCTACATTGTAGCACTGTAAGCACGTGCTTACAAATATTTTCGTTAAATTTTTATTACATATTACGAAACATGTCACCAGCTTCTTGGGGGCTGCCGCCCCTCGGACCCCCTTGCTTACAAATATTTAAAACCCACCTACGCCACTAATGTGCTATACCTAAATGAATGTACCTTTTAAATCGGAGACGAAGCAGTAGCACCACCACCGCAATAACCAGCAGGAAACCAGCCATTCCGCCGATGACTGAATGAAAAGGAGTCAAAACATTAGTAGCTGTAGTTAACTTCATGTGAAGTACAATTTTTTATTATAATCTATAGTAATAATATGTTTTAATTTGAAAAAAATCTATACAATTCGCAGTTGTCTTTTGTTTTACCGAAATGGAGGTTTGTTAAAATAAATTCTTCCAGATTCCTTGTTATGCCATCTTCTTCCTCTGCAAATATATTCACACGATGTATGCACATACAGACTCTATATTTCATATAAATCTCGTTATGCCTGGTTCACACTGTCGTGTGATCCGTTACGAACGTCACAATTAACCATGTGAGTTTGGCATGACCTATTATCCGGAAAAATGACGAAAGTCAACACAAGGGAAAATTCAAAAGAATGAGTAAAACCTTTATCAATAATGAATCGTCACATAACTTCAACATTTGAAGCATTCTCTCAGGAATAAATATTTACAAAAATGGCAGTTCTACGTGCGATAGAAGCAGAGAACGTTTTGGCGGTCGGAAATATTTTGACTGAAAAGAAAAAACTGTGTCAATGTTCTGTGCTTCTGTCACACGTAGAACTACCATTTAAGCATAGATTTGTTTCCTGAGAAAATTCTTCAAATGTTGATATAAATTATATGACATTTCGTTATTGACAAAGGTGTTACTTAATCGTTTGTATTTTTTTTTTTGGTGTTGACTTTCGTCGTCATTTTTCCGGGTCATGCTAACGTCACATGATTCGCCACCGTTGCTCGTAGCTGATCGTGAAAGTTTTCTGGAATTTCAGGTTTTGATATGAGGTGATGCAAGCCAATACGTTCTTGCACGAATTGTTGCGCATTGATACGGAAAGGTCATGATAGATAACTTTTAGGTAACCCGATATGAACACCATTCAGATACGATCACATACGTTCTGATAAGATTGTCTCGATTGAGTTCATGATTGGACCTCGATCTCACACGATCATCACGATCCGGGTTCCCGATTTGGGACGATCAAGTGGGTGCAGATACGTTCATATACGTTACGATGTGTTAATCCCAAACAGATGCGCAATGTTGCGATAGGATACGATTGTGATCGCGATGTATTTCACGATTAGAATCGAAGATTATCCCTGTTTGAGCTACGATTGGACTCCGACGGATATATATATATATATATATATATATATATATATATATATATATATACAGACCGACTGACCATTGCACTGACTTAATTTTTTTAACATCTAGAAAGTGAACAATACAACCCACAATCACTGAAACTGACGGAAGTTGAGGTTGGTGACAACATGGCATTTGCAGAATTACTGTATGCTTATATTATGGCTATCGCGACAGATCGTGGAACATCGGAACAGCGTGGTGTTTATATTGTAAAACACCGGAACCACCACGATTTTGGAGCACGATTAGATGCGATATTTTGCGCTTTTTTTACGATGCAATACGATTTGATGCGATTATAGCGACTGAAAATCACGCATGTTGATCGTAGATTTTTTGTTGACCATCAAAACATTTCTACGATTAAAGCCTCAGTCACACTGGATCGTACGTTTTCTGAATCGTGCGATTGATGGCAAATTTGCCGAGGTATGATCCATCGGCAATGTTCGCTACGATCTCCACCTGAAATTGCATACTGCGATTTGCTGAAAGATCATTGTACGATAGATGGTAGATGATCGTATAATTGGTGGTATGCATGGTAGCGCGATCACCTACGATTGGAAAAGATCGATCGCAAGATCCGTCAAGGGTAATCGTACCACGAGTGGTGACGATCAACGACCGATTGTAAGATAAATCGAGGCCACCTGCGACGGTTTGCACGATCGATCACAGCAGTCGTGAATTGGTTGTTCAACATTAGGTTTGCAATCGTGCGTCAGCATCGGTTGTCACCTAGCTCTTGAACAGTAAACACTTTCAAACTAATTGACCATGCCTCCCAAGAAAGGAAAGTTTTATAAGACGACACAGCCACAATCAGAGGAAGAACCCAACGATTTGGAAACTTTGGCAGAGTTTTTTTCCAGTACCGACCACACAGGATGACCTCATAAGAGTTGATATGTCCATTGAGCAACATGATGAAGCTGACGACTCGGCAGATGATGAAACGGCGGCAAGCAGAAACAAGGTGCCGGAGTTTTCTTTGTTGACACTGTTTTCATCGTCGGAGAAATAAAGCTGCAGCGACAGTACCCAGTTGTTGCTGTTGCTGCATCTGTAGTCGAATCAACATAATTTCTAGTATTGTCGGCATCACTTTGCCGTCATATCAATAGACGAGTGTCGTAGGAGAAAATGATCAAAACTCTAGAAGCCACTCCATAATTTCTAGACTGGTGGCATCACCAATAGTAAGGTCGTGCAACCAGTATGTTTAGGTCGTAAGTAGTCGCGCACTGCTGATCATGAGGTTGTACCAGAGGTTGCACCACCAATCCAGTTGTACGACCAATCGAGCGACAATTTGACCTACGATCCCGCACGATTGGTGGTGTGTCCATGCACGGCGGGTGCTACGACCATGCAAGACCTGTCTCCGACTTTGAATCGCAGCTTCGAAGTTTTGAAAATGATCATCGACCTTGCTGCGACTGATGTTGCTCTTGCGATCACCCACGACTTTGGCGATCAGTCGCGCGCTCTTTCTACGAATTGCCCACGATTCCAAAACATTTCGGTCGCAGCTAGGTCGTAACCAGTTCGCTAGCTCGGTGTAACAGGGCCTTAACGCGATTGTCACGACTGACACCAAGATTAGGTAAGATTTGATACGATCACCACGATTTCAATCGTACCGGGAATTGTGATGATCGGAACCTAGCATTAATTAAGCATTTTACAAACTTGAGAACAATGAGTTATTTCTATAGGTTATAAACTTCAAAATAGTATAACACTTACCTGTCACTTCGTCATATGTCACTGATAACGGACCTGTACAAAATTAATTTTATAAATATTGGTGTTGTTTAAAAACAGATTTACAATTCCTTAAACATTTCATTGTGACCTTGCTTTTCCAAATACAAAAGACAAATGAGATAATGATGTAGGTGATAATTTGATACTTCTTTGTTGATTATTCTCGTTGTCAACTGTAAAATGAACTTCAACACAAAACCTTATATCTAAATCAATATAATTAAAATAAGATGTTAAATCTGATCGCATATTTGCATACATAATGTTATGTACATCTATGAAAGGTGAAGATAACGAACAGTAATCTATCTCATAACTCCCGTAAACAATACAAAACAGGGAGTTGGGCAAACACGGACCCCTGGATATACCAGAGGTGGGATCAGATGCATAGGAGGAGTAAGCAGCCCCTGTTGACCGGTCACACCACCGTGAGCCCTATATCTTGGTCAGGTAAACGGCGATATGTATGCAAGCGGATCTAACACCGGTCGCGGTAGATCAGTAGTAGAACGTTCGCTTTGTAACCGAGAGCGGTTTCCGTGGCCGAGTGATTAGAGCATCGCGTTCAAAATCACACGGCCTCTCATCTCTGATCGGCGCAGGTTCGAATCCCGCTCGCGCCGATAAGTGAGAAAGTTTCCCAGTTTACTTGCGGAAGGTCGGTGGTCTCTTCCCAGGTACATTGTATCTGGGTTCTCTCTTCCACCAACAAAAATAATTGGGCGCCACTATATAACTGAAAAATTGTTGAGTGTGGCAGAATACATCAAAACAATTGTTGAATGTAGCGGAAAACAACAAAACAATCAATCAATCGTAACCAAGAGGTCGTGAGTTTAAATCCCGCTCGTGCCATGACGACGTCAAGCCTAATAAAATGTTAACATCGGTAGTGATTGTTCCTTCACGAAAAGCTAAGCATTCAAAAGTGAATATCACGGGTTTTTCGGATATGACCTTAAATGGAGGTCTCGTGTCGCGGCAGGCGTTGGCACAATAAAGAACCCTCAATGCTACGGCCATGACCGCTAACCATAGGTCTATATTTGTGGTACTTCATCTACAGTCGGTGACGTCTCAATGTGAGTGAAGAATTCTCGACGGGACGTAAAAATCAATCAATCAATTTCAATTAGATTGTATCTAAAACAAGGTAAAATGAGAAAATAATAATGTGTAGTGTTCTTATGTCATGTGAGATGTGAAACCAATGGAAAGTAGAAGGTAATTATATAAACCACTCATTGCTTTCATCGTGTTCACACCCTTACGGGAAACTAGATATTTACTTCTTAAATCTTACATTCAGAAAGCAGAAATTTTTTGTCATCGAATATTCCTCTTAAATCATTTTGTATAACTTTCAGTATCTTCAATTTATCTCGTTCATAGCACGTGGATTTGTTCGTAACCATGATGTTTGCTACCTCCGTATTGATTAGGCGCATCACTGACCTAAAAAAGAAAGATAACGTATAAGGCCCGATTATTATGCCATATGCCTATTGACAAATTTCCCCACTTTAATTATAACGTAAAACAATCAATAGACAACAAATAGTTTGTAGATAGACAACATAAAAAACATGATTTGCGAAACTTTCCCCACACGTATTGGATCGATGCAGGCATAGATGTAACAGCGACATAAAATCCCTAGTCTTGAGATGGGTAATATATCGTATTACTGACCATTGTTCGAATACAAGCATTTCTTACCAGCAAAATATGTGTTGATTGTAAGGCATCAACCCACTGTATGTCCTTACTTTTGCCGCCTCCAGGAATCGCTCATCGGCACACGGTGATGGAAAGCCTAAAAGAAATGGTTTAGCTTTTTAACCAGCAGCCTACCGGTGACGTAAATGTCTTATTCCTGTACAGTATCTATTTAATGTCATGTTAATTTCCGTCTTATTCCTGTACAGTATCTATTTAATGTCATGTTAATTTCCGTCTTATTCCTGTACAGTATCTATTTAATGTCATGTTAATTTCCGTCTTATTCCTGTACAGTATCTATTTAATGTCATGTTAATTTCCGTCTTATTCCTGTACAGTATCTATTTAATGTCATGTTAATTTCCGTCTTATTCCTGTACAGTATCTATTTAATGTCATGTTAATTTCCGTCTTATTCCTGTACAGTATCTATTTAATGTCATGTTAATTTCCGTCTTATTCCTGTACAGTATCTATTTAATGTCATTGGGGATAGATAATACAGAAACACGTAGACACCTTAGACAGGGGAGAAAACCCCTGTTTCACTGTGTGGAAGGTGTCTGCATCTAATAATGGCTATTCCATAAACTGATACTAAACGCTTACATTTCAAGCTTAATTCCTTCCTTATGATATTTTGTTCAACAAGACTGGAAACAACAGCCCTCTCCATCATGAATGATTCAAAACACGAAGTATGGTTTGTTTTCTCCACGCTGGATAGATGGCATCTGACGAAGTCTTTTACTTCACTGATCAGGCAAATAAATTACACATGTATAATGTTATTGCATTAATCATTTGTATATCATTACTACACAACGCATTTGCATACGTTTAAAATTGTCAAAAGGCGAAAGAAGTTAAAGCAGCTTATTACATACATCGCTTACCTGCAATTAGATTTTTTAACTGGGCATAAATCAAAAGATCTCGAATACTTCAAATCATAGCACACGTTGTCTGAAGGGAAAAAAGTAATTAATCAGATGATATTTACACTAGTATAACGCAAAGAGTTGAACTTCATCATTTGTAGATGTACAAACAATACCCTGATATTTAATACATAAAATATGAATACAAAAAGGTGAGTATCAACTGAATGACTTGTGTTAAATTTACAGACCACAAATAGGGACCTGACAATAGTCCCACATCACATCCGCATCATTAGTTAAACACCAGGGGATTTCGCGGTCGTAGTTCCTACAGTAGTTTGATTGGTTATGTCCTAGGACGTCATAGTCATGTCGATGTGGTATCTGTTTTGACCAGGACTGGCAGACAACGCCTTTAGAGGTTTTGTTCTCAGTCCCTTCGTACATTTGCCCAGGTATTCGACAATCTAAATCAATTTGAAATAATTTATTACATTAAAGGGACTGGTTAACGTTTTTCGAAAGAAATATTTTTCATTTGTTATGTTAAAAATAAAAAATATAACTCATTTCATGTTGACAACCAAAATTTGGACCGTCTGAATGCAAGGATAAGAGCAATATTTTAGCTTTGATTCTGTGTTATGTAAACAAAGACTTGAGTCTTTTTATGTAAACAAACAAACCAGTGAAATAATAAATGTTGTCTGATGTATTTCATACCCATTGTTAGGCCGTTCCTGGTACACTGATTTTGACTAAGGATATCTCCGTTTGCCTTATCAAGATGTAGGGTCACAGCGGTGTGACCGGTCAACAGGGGATGCTTACTCAGCCTAGACACCTGAACTCTCTATTTTGTATTGCTTATAGGAGTTATGAGATTGATTACTATTCGTTATCTTCACCTTTCCTGAAACAAGTCAGGCAGCATTTGACCTAATGATAGGTTGCATTGTCAAACTAGATCGTTATAACGACCATGCTGACTTTAAACGAGACTGTTGAAACCCCATGCACAATCAACTTGTTTGTCAGTAACCTACCATGATTTAAGAACTGATCATTTGTAAATAAAGCTCTTGCCTATCGAATCAGTTGAGAGATATACACTTCATATGCAGTTGATAATGGAATCTTGCTACATGAATGAAAGGTGAAGATAACGAACAGTGCCTTTCATAACTATTCTTTACAGCATGCATGGTTAAGAAATAAGTCTATTATCTGTGTATTCAACTAATAATATTTACATTTGCAATGTTGCCGTTTGGTATCTTTATACATTTTAATGATGTCCCTTTCCTCAAGAATTGCAAGAAATAATGTTTTTTTAATGTTTAAAACAATCTCTTCTGATATTGGGGAAAGTTACAAACTATCGTACACTTGACGTTATCAGTTTGTAGAACTGCAGTATATATATATATATATATATATATATATATATATATATATATATATATGAGTGGTAAAACAGAATGCACTTGTACCGCAATGATAATTGGTGAGTGGAAGGCTGTGTACACTTCGTCCTCTAAGAGTCTCAGGTTCATTACAGAGTGTGGCTACAGAGTCTCCCTCTCTGTTTTCTAATTCTAGAGTGATCTGATGTGTTTTCACAAACTCCATTAACCACTTCATTCCACAATCACATCGCAGTGGATTGGAACCCAAATATCTGATATGTAAATGGTAGTTTCTTTATCATTTGAATTGAAGTATGTATGAAGAAAAGGACAACCATCAATCTTAATCATCACATACAATTTTGTAGGTCTTGTTCCATTTCCGAAACAATTTTTCTGTAGTTCTCCTATTTTGTTTTCGTCAAGATACCTGAGAAAAGGTCAAATACATTTGAATGGAGTATACATTTCTCATGCATGCAATAAACTACAGTGTTACCCAAAAGTGTGTGACAACTTACACTATATCTAGAAGAGGAAGAGACTGGAATGCTTGCACTTCTACTCGACTCACCAAGTTTCTGTTGAGAACACTACAATGGAAAATCGAAGATAATAGGATTATTTTGAAAAAGAAACAAAATAGCCATATTGCATTTAGTGCATGCTAAATGCAGATTTAAAAATAGTGGGAGAAACTAAAATCAATATGATGCTATACTCTACATGAATTTCACTTTTGGTATATCGTTGAAGGTTCTGGATCGGATTTCAGTAATTCCATTGCTTGATAGATATCTAAAAATGATACAATAAACTTCAGTGTCTCCAAAATATACAGAACTGAAATAATGAAATAAACGTTTTACTTTGTTATCTAATGAAAAACAATTAGATGGAACATGATGCTCTGAAATTGCTTGCAATTCTTCTAGTGAATCTAATCCATCAAAGAGCCTGGCAGGAAGCGTCTTTAGACGATTTCTGCTGAATGACCTACAAGTGATAACGTTTATTATACAGATAGAGTTACATGTACACAATATGTCTTTGTAAAACAAAACGTTCAGTTTTTTAATGTTAAGTAATTTTTTTTATACAGAAACCGCAGCTTCCGAAGATCGCGTAGAGCCAAGTTTCCAATGGTTTCTATGTCATTATCTTGTAATTCTCTGTAAACAAAAACAAAAATCCAAACAGTTTCATGAGTTATCAATAGTTAGAATGATATTTTCTGTTTTAAAATCGAAAGTACTTACAGTTTTTCCAGTTCGGTTAACATCTGGAATGTGGTATTACTAATCGCTTTGATTTTATTACTGCTCAAGCGACTACAAAAGTAATAATAAAATGATACCCCATTGATTTGATGTTTTAACGTAATATTTAGATTTCAAATAGCTACATAAACTACACATTTGCTGAAAGGTCAACAACAAATATTCAAAATAGAATTACCATTGATAATACATAAAAAAAAAAACATTTATGTCACCCATGGTGCAAAATTGAAAAGGGTTATACGCATAATTTAATTGATAGTTGCATCACCAATTCAAAATATTGGGCAGACAATATCTTCCTATGTCAAGAGTGGATTGACGATGTAACCTAAAAATCAATAGAGGTCATCTACTCCTTATGCTGTACCAGTGTACCAACTTTGGGGTCAATCAAGTAAATCTTAAAATATAGGAGACAATATATTACTATGGCCAGTTTAACTCTTGACCTTTGACCACATGACCTCATAAGGGGTCATCTACTCCTGAAGATGTACCAGTATATCAAGTTTGATGCCTGTCAAGCAAAGGTTTCTGAAGATATTGAGTGGGCAGTGTATTCATATGTCTCTTGACCGTTGGACCTCAAAATCAATAGGGATAATCTTCTCCTGAAGATGTACCATTGTCAAACTCCCCGTAGAGGCCTCATTACGTCACCTACGTATATACCTCTCCTATGTGACGCAGTACAATATACAGCTTTGTATACTGTGAGTCCGCCATTATCACGCGGACAAATAACACTAAAGAAGAAGTTCGTAGTTAAAAGCTTGAGAATATTGACATTAAGAGCATTACTATAAAAGTATGAATTTTATTTTAAACATAAAATGATCAAAAGATCATTACACAGTAGTGAGACTCTGTTCAAATTATAGTGTAACGTAATGAACTTAGTGTTTACGGTCTTGTTTTGAACTGTTTACGTTTGACGTTATCTTTTTTCGTCATTCTACAGTGTCGTACCATTATAACAAGTTTCTTGTCTGTCAAGCAAAGGGTTCTCAAGATATTGAGCAGACAGTATATTCCTATGTCCAGTTTGACTTTTGACCATGTGACCCCAGGGTCGATTTGTTTTATCCCAGGACTAGAACCATTTCTTTCTCGAACCCAACATTACAAGTGAAAGCCACCGGTCTTTCATGTGTAACGTTAAAATGTATGACACGGGTGACGCCGACACGATAAAGAACCCTTACTACTACATCTCTGAAAGTCATGCATCGATCGAACTTGGCAGACATTCACCTACAGCTGGTGACGTTTCTGTGTAAGTGGAGAAAAAATGAATGGGGCATAAAGTAACGCACGTTCTGACGTATAAAGGTGATAATAAAATGACTTAAATTTACAATAAACTGACGTATAAAGATAATAATAAAATGACTTACAGTTTTTGTAGATTTTCCAGTTCCTTAAAAGCGCTGTCTTCTATTACCTCAATAGCATTGTTACTCAAATCTCTGTAAAAGGGGAATTGATGCTGATTGTGCTCTAGATATAGGATAATGATAGAAAACTGTTTATTCGAGAACTACTCGAGCACCGTAAAGCCGTAGTCCTTTCTCTCACAGAATGAACGGTTTGTGGCCTTTCTCCTACTTTAAATCAATAATTCTATTGTTGTCATGGTGGACGGTCCTGCACGGTCTTCGAAACATTAACATTGTATTCATTGAAATTGTTATTAAAAGAATGGATTGTTCCAGGTAAATGGATTTTAATTTCACTAAAATGACCAACGCCACGAACAACAGTGAATTGTCAAATTTTCAGGACAACCTGTTCCTTACTCAGGACGATATAATATTTACATAGAAAAGGAAACTTAAACCACAACTACAAAGGCTTATATATATATACATATATATATATATATATATATATATATATATATATATATATATTTATATATATATGCGCATCTGGTGCATCAAAATTGGTACCGCATAAGTTTTACATTATGACCCCTGGGTCGAGGCCTCTGCTGGTGGACTGTTTGTCCCCGAGGGTCTCTACAGCCCAGTAGCCAAGTACTTCGTTACTAGCCTGAAAATGCGGATGTCTATTTAATTGCTGTTATAAAATTTAGAAATTCATTTCAAAATTAAGGATTATCTCCCTCGCGCATAGCTCTTATCCTTAGACGAATTCGTCTCCACTTTTTTGACACTGTTTTTCCCTATAATAGCTCTAAAACTTCATTGCTATTTCGGATTTCAAACATTTCGGTTGAACATCACTGAAGAGACATTATTTGTCGAAATGCGCATCTGGTGCATCAAAATTGGTACCGTATAAGTTTTAAATATATATATATATATATATATATATATATATATATATATATATATATATATATAATCCAAATAGAAAGAGTTGATATCACACAGTCAAAATAATTCAATAAAAAAGCAGGAAAATATACAGTTCCAAAATATATTTAAATATATTTTGGAACTGTATATTGTCCTGCTTTTTTATTGAATATATATATATATATATATATATATATATATATATATATATATATAAAGTACTAAAATCCAACAGCACTCAACATCCAAAGTGTTGGACCTAATAGTAGATACATTTTGTACGAGGTCAAATAAGTAAGGATACAAAATGCACTAAAATGACCAACGACACGAACAGTAAATTCTCTTTTTGGGACGACCTGTCCCTTCCTCAGGATGATAGAATATTTACACAGAAATGAAAACTAAATAGAAAAAGAAACTAACACTACAACTAAACTACAAAAGCTGATAACAAACAAAACGTTTGTTAAATTTGACAAATGAGTTCAGTCACTCACATGGAAAATACAGTCCCTTGAAACGTTCTACTTTCAAACTGGAACGGTGAGGAAACGCAAAATGAACGGTGTGTGAACGCTGAACGCAACTTGGTGAAAAGTGAGCAAACACAAACTTCCACTTTTGTGGATTTTTCTCGGTATAAAGATCGATCTTTTCACTTTGGATTTCTGAATGAAAATGCAAAGACAAAGTCTGAACGTTGAACGCACGGTGGACAAACAGGAATCATTTTGCGAGAGGTGAACAAAACTATGAACAGTGAGCAAACGGAAGAAGAGTAAAGAACGTTTCAGGAACTGTGAACTAGCATCCAAACCCTTATTACATGCCACTAAGTTATATTCTAACCTTTTAACTACTGTCCTTAGACCTATATTGAAAATTTTAAAAAACAGTTTTGCACAGATATGCCAAACCATGCAAAAACGAGGAGGGATTGTATAACAACAATATCCTTGGTATGTCTTTCGAAGCATTTTAAGTACTGGGAAAACACATTGTGCTGGAAAGTAATTGAGACATTACAAAAATCGCTGGAATATGAATTCTGGCATATTTTATAATCGTTGATATCGCAAATAAAATGGTAAAATACTGTATATCTTGATTCTGTTCAAAGCTTACGATTTTGATAATCTCAAAACCCGTTTTTAGGAAATTAAGCGATTTTATAGTTTATAAAGTTGTAAACGCTCACATGGATATCAGCCGTGTTGTCATCTGGAAATACTGACGCTTGATTGTATTCAGCTCGTTGTATGACATTGACCTGAAAGGGTTTGGAACAGAACATATACAAAGACTTCAAAGTAAATTATTATTAACAAGCATGGTAAACATTGTAACAGTTTTCGTTTAAATGGCCTTTCATCGAGTTCCGAAGATGGCATTATCATAGTATAGTAGTGTCTATGAAATTAAATACATAATCATATGACTCAATGTCTTGGAAAGAGGAAAAACTGAAGACACTCACAGCGCTGTTAGTACTCGCAGGGAGGAAAAGGCGTCTCGGTGCATATCATGTATTCGATTATAGTACAGATACCTTAAATAAATAATCAATACTTAACAGTCTGATTTTCATATTTATAAAAGATTGATTTATTGTATCTTGTTTAACATCCCTCTCGAGAATTTTTCTCTCGTATGGAGACCTCACCAATACCGATGAAGGGCTTCAAATTTAGACCTATGCTCGGCGTTTACGGCCATTGAGCAATGAGGGTTCTCTAGCGTGCCATACACACCTTAGCCAAGTGTTTGGAGATGGAACTATCAATACCTGTTTTAACGACTTAGGTCTGTCGCGACCAGGATTTCAACTCCAACCTTCCGCATGCGGGGGGAGGGGGGGCTCTACCTCTATACCACCGCGGTGGTTAAAAAGTGCACGGGCCACATTGCTCACCCGAGTCACCTTTGCCCTCCTGCTACCAAGTAGATTCAACCCTCGTACGATGACCCCATCCTAGCACCAACGAGCCATGCCATAACCGAACTTTTATAAATGTGCAACATTGGTATTCGTCAACACCTTTTATTCTTAAGAAGAAGGTTCTAAAATATTGTCCTATGTATTTGCAGATTTCAGCTTCTCCATCGTCAACTTCCCATATTTATGTAGCAATATTCCATTATCACCTGCATATGGTGTTTATATATCTCAACTGACTCGATATACAAGAGCTTGTTCTGCGTATAGTCAGTTTTTAAATCGAGGTAAGCTACTGACAAACAAGTTGATGGTACAGGGGTTTCAACAGTCTCGATTGAAGTCAGCATTTCGCAAATTGTATGGTCGTTATAACGATCTAATTCGTCAATACAACCTATCATTGGGTCAAATGCTGTCTGACGTGTTTCATACCGATTGTTAAGCCGTTCTTGGCACACTAATTTTGACTGCGGATAACTCCGTTTGCCTGATCAGGATATAGGGCTCACGGCGGGTGTGACCGGTCAACAGGGGATGCTTACTCCTCCTAGGCATCTGATCCCACCTCTGGTGTGTCCAGGGGTTCGTGTTTGTCCAACTGTCTATTTTGTATTGCTTATAGGAGTTATGAGATTGATCACTGTTCGTTATCTTCACCTTGCATGTTAAACTTTGATCTCTATCGTGACCTCACCTACTCCCAGGGGTCGTGCCTTTACCCTACTCCAAGGGGTCGGGTCATGAAAAAAATGGAATTTACTCTTTGTCAGGAAGTTACATGTAAATTTTATCTTTTCTGGACAGTGTTTCTTGAAATTTTAAATGTTTCCAACCTAGTTGTGGCTTCTCTTGATTTTATCCCCTTTCAAGGGGCACGGACCTTCATCTACACAAATGAGAATTCATTTCATCTAAGGACGATTTGTTCAAAATTTGACTGAAATGGCCAGTGGTTCTGGAAAAAATAAAAATGTAAAACGTGTACAGACAGACGAGAAACGGACGGACAGACGACAATCTAAGTGATCAGTAAACGTTCACTTGAGCTTTCAGCTCGGGTGAGCCAATAATAGCTAAAAATGAAAAACGGGATTTATATAAGCCCGTTAGCTTGTTTCCTATTATCATATATTCATACTTATTGTATGATGATACTGGCAGACAATAAATAAAATATTGTCTGAATTAAAAGATTCAGTAAAAATACCAACAGCTTTTCCAAAGAAGTGACATTTTGAAGTTTGTCCTCTGGTATTTCTCTGAGGTCGTTTCTTCCTAAGAACCTGTAATGTTAAAATCATTTTTATCGCAAACAAATACAGTAGTCTGTCCCACCTCTCTTATTGTGAATTTCTAATCCCTTCCTAAAGCCGAGACACATTTTCAGACAATATTTAACGGAGAGGGGGTGCTATTGCGAAAGACATAATGAAAGAAATATTTCGTTACTCCGGACTATAATTTACTTCATTTATTTTCAAAATAGAATCTACCCGCGAAGAAATCAAGGTCCCACTTCAATTGGTAGAGAATGTTTGCAATTATCAATAAAATCGTATTATATTTGTTATTAGAAATTTGTTTACACAAAGAAATCGAGTAAAGTTTGCATTGTAAAATGTCTTTCGACTGGTGATACATGTATCTATATCAAAACTGGAACAAAACGTAGCAACGTAATTAAATGAAAAGACCCGAGGGAAAATGTCCCAGCTGATAAGGAACCAGGAGATGATCCGTAGAAAGATGACGCTTAAAAAATAGTCGACGTAGTTTTTCTATTTCAGTGATAAAACAAGAATATCAATACATCGATAAAAATATTGGAAATGACCTAAGTCAATTGGGTAAAGAAATGGGGTCCGTGTTTGTCCTTCTCTTAATTTTTTATTCTTTGTAGAATTTGTGAGATTCATCACTGAAAAATAGCTTCCCCAACTTTTATATACTCACGATACGGTTAACCATTAGCAATTAGAGGAAATGGCGTTTAAAAAGCATTCGCTTCATATTTATCGATGGAATATCTTCCCCTCCCGATATACATCTCTCTCTCTCTCTCTCTCTCTCTCTCTCTCTCTCTCTCTCTCTCTCTCTCTGTGTGTGTGTGTGTGTGTGTGTGTGTGTGTGTGTGTGTGTGTGTGTGAAAACAGTGGTACAAATACCGTAGGTCAATTTCATATTTTAGAAGATGAATTTGTTTTTATTCGAATTTATGAACAATAACCATTAAGGACTAAAACAGATTGAATTAAGAAATTAATAGAAACATGGAAATACTGGCAATGCAGTGAAACATTTTTTCCATGTATCTTAAACTTCAATAACTTCTCATCTCCCAGTAGAATTTATTCATGCATATTAATATCTTAAACTTCAATAATTTAATTCTTATTGTATCCTTGTCTATGATTGGTCAAATTCCAATTGAGGAACGCAAGTTATTTTTGTATAACCTGGTTTGGTATGGGGACACACCCCCTTGACAACCAGATGTCGGAACTATTTTTTCTCTCTCTCTAAACTTCTATGGAATAGAAAGTCAACGTGCACAATAAGATACTTCGGTTTGATACACATGTTGTTTCTCGTTGTCAATATTAGCAACCTACTTGTACGCAAATCACTTTTGTAAAACATCTTTCTCTGTATGTATGTCGAATAATACTATTAATAGATTAAAACAAAGATATTATATTCGAATTAATGATTTACCAAGTAAGCATTACCCTGTTCATTTTGAAATACATTTCTCACTGGGGAAAAGGAGGGGGGTGCGTTGTTTCATTCCTTGATCCGTCTTTCAACAAAGCAAACAAAAACCCATACGTCACATTTTATCACATGACGTCAGACACATCCACATGTGGATGCTATATTTGTTACTTGCTTACATATTTTCTTGTGTCGGATTTACTATTAGCCACAGCATTGCATACAAGGGTAAGTTTTCGTTTAGTAGAAGTTTTCACAGAGTTGAAAGCCGTAAACTATTGCATTTTCTGATATTTGAAGATTTATTTTGGGTAGGCCTAAACAATGCAATTTCCCGTATTTTCTCAATCTGTCGGAGATGAGCGACTTCAAAGTCGATCTCTATCTCTAAAGGGCAGCGAAATACGCATTACATGGATAGTCTACACATATTTTCTAACATGATAAACTTCACTTTCGATACAATATTTTGATAAATGGCTAGGCTCCGTAGAACTAAGATTAAAGATGGCGACCTTTGGCTTCGCAGCTAGACGCTTCGTGTCGCTGTTGCTAAGTAAATCATTTCGCGGCTTGGTTGACTTGTATTTTCCCGAGTTTAAGTACATTTTAATAAACAAAGGTTAGCATCTTTGTCTCTTGCATTAAATTATAAGGCATGACTTTAATTCTGGGGCAAGTTATACGAGTATAACCTGATTTGGGTCAGTTTACGCTTTTTTATAATCCGCTTCGCGGATTATAAAGCGTAAACTGACCCAAACCAGATTATACTCGTATAACTTGCCCCAGAATTAAAGTCATTCCTTAAATAACTTGCCCCAGAATTAAAGTCATTCCTTAAATAACTTCTCTGCTCCCGGTAGAATTTATTCATGCATATTTAAAATATCTTTAACCCCAATAACTTCTCATCTCCCGGTAGCATTTATTCATGCATATTAGTATCTTAAACTTCAATAACTTCTCATCTCCCGCTAGAATTTATTCATGTATATTAATATCTTAAACTTCAATAACTTCTCGTCTCCCGGTAGAATTTATTCATGCAGATTAATATCTTAAACTTCAATAACTTCTCTGCTCCCGGTAGAATTTATTCATGTATATTTAAAATATCTTAAACTTCAATAACTTCTCATCTCCCGGTAGAATTTATTCATGCATATTAATATCTTAAACTTCAATAACTTCTCATCTCCCGGTAGAATTTATTCATGCATATTAATATCTTAAACTTCAATTCCTTCTCAGCTCCCGATGGAATTGAAATATTGAGAGGAGGTTCTGAAACAAATTACTTACAATACAGTCGTGTTGTTGGGAATGTCGGGCGGTACAGAGAACAGCTCTCTTCCACCACACATAACCAATGTCCCATTACAGGAACATTTTTCTGGACAGGCAAAAGTTCTGGCAATTAGGAATCCAAAAAAACGCAAGAATCGCTCTTCGCCATAGCATGATCTGTTTTTAGTGATTAACAAGCTGATGGAACGAGGAAATTATTTGTATCTGAATATTTATTTCTAGTTTTGAAGTTTATTAAGCGTGTATAACCTAAATTTATACACCAATTGTTTCCGCACGCTATAAAACCTGCCCTAGCCCCATTTTGGCTTCTAATCTAGCTCCAACCCAAATTTCGGCCTGACCTCAAAAGTTTTTCTTGGCCTCAACCAAAACTAATTTTCTAATTCAAAATTTTGATTGATTTCATTGATTTATTATTGGTTTTAGTTTTTCAAAGTCATTGCAGATAAATGATATGTTTCTGTTGTTTTGTAAATGTGCACTTTAAAATAATCATTAACGTCCACCAATCTGATTGATTTTATTGAATTTTTTTTTTATCAGTTTATTGATAAAATCATTTTCTTTTCCGTTCCTAACTCATGTACTAATACATTACAAAAATGTACACACTACGAATGAAATGTTTGGCGTATTAATTTTTTTTTTGAAAATTATGATTGATTTCATTGATTTATTACTAGATAAATTATGTTTTTGTTGTTTTGTAAATATACATATCAAAATAATCATGAACTACTACCAATCTGATTGATTTTATTGAATATCTATTGATGAGCTATTGATGAAATCATTTTCTTTTCCCTTCCTAACTTATATATCAATATATACCAAAATAGTATACGCTATTGATGAAATGATTGGTTTATTCATTTTTTTCCAGACAGATATATTGATCAACATAATGTTAAAGTGTTACACTTCCAAATAGATATGTCATTCTCATGAATTTGATTTTAAGAACAGTGCACATTGAGAACAGAACGTGCTTTGAATGTGAAAATACCGCATATTTATTTGTTTAATTTACAATGCATGATAGATGACATTAAAAAAGGTAATCAAAATAAGTAGAATAAATAGTATAGCTCATACAATAAATAGGATGTTAAATTTTTATTTTAGTCGGTATTCATTCTTTTGTGTTTCACATAGATTAAATAGGATAGGATGCACAAAAAATATTTATTTATAATTCCCATTTTCCAGTCTTCATAGAAAAAGTGACAAGTTCCCATACTAAGGAGGGGGTGGGGTGGGTGGGCGGCCCTATCAGGTAAAACAAAATATCTATCACCTGATGAAAAGATTTTGATAAAACACGTTTGCTTAAGTTGGAAATTCCACTATACTAGACAGAAACACTGGAGCAGTCCATTATTTGTAAACAGGGTGTGTTTGATCCTATGGAAAAGTTCCATTAGTAAATCATTTTATGAGTGTGCCTAAACTAAATACGATGTCTGAGTTTCAAATATTGTGATTTTTTCTGGTTTTGAGATAAAGCAACAGAAACACAGAACTAATTACAATTATTGCATTGAATCTGCCCACCCTCTACTTATTTTATACCAAACACTGCATAATTAACAATCAATACTTAATCCTTCGATCATCTAAATTCACAAATTGTAGCTTCAATATTTGTGCTCTACTTCTTAACGTTATTAGACTGTTATCAGAATCATCTTTCATTCTGATAATCATTGAAAATAGAGGTTGTGTACAAAGCATGTGTGACATTTCGGTATATTATAGATTAACCTCAACCTTGACTTCCTGTCAAGACCCCTGCTGTAGAACTCTGTGTTATCTTCTGTTGTAAATAATCTGATATCCCATTACAGTTTACATGTACTGATGAGAAAGTTATCAATAATTGGATAGTGACAGATATGAACATCCTTAATTTATTGAAGTTGTAGTTTCATTCTTTATGATTTATGGCAGGATTTTTATATTTCGATATCAAACTCACTGTTTTTGTTAATGCGAGTGAAGGCAGTACACTACATTGCTGTGCATGAAGTGTGATGATTCATCATTAAGCTACTGTGAATTTGTTTTTATTCATTATATATAAGCTAGTGTGAATTTGTTTTTATTCATTATAAATAAGTGAAATGGATCATTATTAAATTAGTACTCTCATTGTGCACATTTACCAAAAATATCATAAATAAATAAAATAAAATAAAGAAATTTTACAAAAACCAACAACACAGAAACATATCATTTATGGTCAACAATTTCAAGTAGAATTTATTCATGCATAATATGTTTAACCTCAATAACTTCTCATCTCCCGGTAGAATTTAATCATGCATATTATCTTTAACCTTAATAACTTCTAATCCTCCGGTAGAATTTATTCATGCATAATATCTTAAACCTCAATAACTTCTCATCTCCCGTTAAAATTTATTCATGTATAATATCTTTAACCTTAATAACTTCTCATCTCCCGGTAGAATTTATTTATGTATATTAATATCTTTAACCTCAATAACTTCTCATCTCCGGGTAGAATTTATTTATGCATAATATCTTTAACCTCAATAACTTCTCATCTCCCGGTAGAATTTATTCATGCATATTAATATTTTAAACTTCAATTTAACTTCTCAGCTCCCGGTAGAATTGAATTATTGAGGGGAGGTTCTGATACAAATTACTTACAATTCAGTCGTATTGTTGGGAATGTCGGGCGGTATGGAGAACAGCTCTCTTCCATCACACATAACCAATGTCCCATTACATAAACATTTGTCTGGACAGGCAAAAGTTCTGACCATTGGGAGTCCAAAAGAAAACGCAAGAATCGCTCTTCTCCATAGCATGGTGTGCTTTTAGTGATTAACAAGTAAATGGAACGAGGAAATTATTTGTATCTGAATATTTATTTCTAGTTTTGAAGTTTATTAAGCATGTATAACCTAAATGTATACACCAATTGTTTCCGCACGCTATAAAACCTGCCCTAGCCCCATTTTGGCTTCTAATCTGGCTCCAACCCAAATTTTGTCCTGACCTCAAAAGTTTTTCTTGTCCTCAACCAAAACTAATTTTCTAATTCAAAATTTTGATTGATTTCATTGATTTATTATTGGTTTTAGTTTTTCAAAGTCATAGCAGATAAATGATATGTTTCTGTTGTTTTGTAAATGTGTACTTTAAAATAATCATGAACGTCCACCAACTGATTGATTGTATTGGACAAATTTTGATCAGTTTATTCATAAAATCATTTTCTTTTCTCTTCCTAATTTATGTACTAATATATTACAAAAAAGTACACACTACGAATGAAATGATTGGCGTATCAATTGTTTTAAATTATGATTGATTTCATTGATTTATTACTGGTTTTCGTTGTTCAAAGTTGTAGAAGATAAATTATGTTTCTGTTGTTTTGTAAATGTGCATATCAAAATAATCATGAACTACTACCAATCTGATTGATTTTATTGAATATCTATTGATGAGCTATTGATGAAATCATTTTCTTTTCCCTTCCTAACTTATATATCAATATATACCAAAATAGTATACGCTATTGATGAAATGATTGGTTTATTCATTTTTTCCCAGACAGATATATTGATCAACATAATGTTAAAGTGTTACACTTCCAAATAGATGATTGATCACTGTTCGTTATCTTCACCTTGCATGTCATTCTCATGAATTTGATTTTAAGAACAGTGCACATTGAGAACAGAACTTGCTTTGAATGTGAAAATACCACATATTTATTTGTTTAATTTACAATGCATGATAGATGACAGTAAAAATATATAACCAAAATAAGCAGAACTAGTAATCCTAATTGTTCGCTAACAATTAGAGGTCTTTCCACCTTTTCTGGATTTGTTTCTTGACCTTCGATCTTGATCCATTCTTCAGTAGGTCAAATGAGGCCAAACAAATTTCAAGTCAATGTAAACTTGGAAAACTTTCAGGGGCAATAACTATTTAAAGGGGTTGGTGAATCTTTTTGCACTGAGGAAATTGAAGAGTCTACTAAATCAGTACAAAACATTAATGAAGGTTTGGTATCTCCAGGGTTAACAGTTTCGAAGGACTAGTGATAACAAGCTTTATTTGTAATATGGGCAATAATTTTAAAGGAGTCCAGCTTAAGGGTCAAGAAAGAAGTTTTAATTGGTTTTAAAGGGACATACTAATGATGCAATGAAAAATGATGTATGTTGAAAGACAAAAGAGATATAAAAAGAGCTAAATTCTCAATATTTGAAGTAACCTTGACCTTTGACCTTGACCTAATATTCAAGGTCAAAAGTCAATGATCACATTGCAGTTGGTCCCATGTTTCTATGATTATACGTTTAAAAGTTAACGATTAGCACAAACACATAAAAGGGCAATAACTCATATAAGGGGGTCATCGGATCCTTTCACACGGAATAGGTTGCGGTTGTGATTTGAGAAACAGAAGACATTGGTGAAGGTTTGGTGTCTCTACGGTCTATGGTTTGAAAGGAGTAGCGATAAATAATTGGATAATGACAGATATGAACATCCTTAATTTATTGCAGTTGTAGTTTCATTCTTTATGATTTATGGCAGGATTTTTTATATTTAGATATCAAACTCACTATCTTTTTAATGCGAGTGAAGGCAGTACGCTACATTGCTGTGCATGAAGTGTGATGATTCATCATTAAGCTAGTGTGAATTTGTTTTAATTCATTATAAATAAGCAACTGTGAATTTGTTTTAATTCATTATAAATAAGTGAAATGGATCATTAATAAAATTAGTACTTTCAATGTGCACATTTAAAACAAAAATAAAATAAAGAAATTTAAAAAAACTAACAACACAGAAACATATCATTTATGGTCAACAATTTTAAAAAATCAAAACCAATAATAAATCAATTATAATTCAGTAAAAATCAATACGCCAATCATTTCATTGGTAGTGTCCACTTTTCTGGTTTGTACTAGTATAAATAATAATAATAAAATCAATGAGATTGGTGGTAGTTCATGATTATCTTAAAACGTGCACATTTACAAGACAACAGAAACATATCAGTTATTTGCTCAATCTAATTAAAATCAGATCCTAGAATACGCTCTCAATCGCTACCCAATGTTGTTGCTAGGAGCGTGATGATTGTTTTTGTGCTCATTTGAGTAACTGGAAGTGCAATAAGAGGTGTAAGTTGATGTACACAAAATCTAACTTTCAAAAGATTGAATAACACGCGAAAAATAATTTCAACACAAATTCTACTCTAGACATAACAATTCGAGATAATGCTTTATTTATTAGCACCTAGTGTATATCTAGTAACAAATATTTTTTTCAGTGTGAAACGATAAATTGATAATATAGATGTATGCCATGGTTTTACATGTGTTCTTTGGCATATCGTATTGCATGTTGTTTTGTGATTTGGTTGTCAAAATATTGATAAAGAATTGCTGATATACTAAGGACATCATGAATCTAATCTAAAGAAATCGAGGACTAGGTAATATTTACATACTTTATTACATCATAACCATGCATTGCTTGCGAGAAACTACACAGAGGACACATACAGTGTATAAATGTACTTAGTGACTAAGAGATTTTGTTCATTTATACTATTTTTAAGTCATTACACTTAATTCTTAGAAAAGTTCCTTAACTGAAAATTGATTGCAATCAACAATTGTAAATTTTCTATTTATTCCTTATATGGCACCGTCAACTGAGGACCGCAATTCGCTGCGCCCCCTCTGTAATCAGGGGGAAATAACTCACATAGCGTTATTAAAAATGTAGGCCATTGAAAGGTAAAAAAAAACATAACCACAAACAAATCCGAAAGTTGTCTTTTCTATACACTAGCAAAGCAACAACAAATTATTTTATACAAAAACAAGCATTCTGAGAGTATTGCATAGCAATACATAGTCCCCTACCGGAGGCAACAAATCACTGGACCGCAACAATATTCGAAGTTCATTATGAGGTACAATGTAAAGGGGAAAATTGGGAAACCGGGATAGAAATGGTTGGAAATCAAATACTATTCAAGTACAAAGACTAGATCAGGAAAACTTGAAAATTGGTTGATTGATTATGATTTTACGCCGTTTTGGCAATATTTCTTCCATTTTAACGGCGGTTGATTAATTGAAATATGTTTGGCTGTGGGTGTTTATGTTTCCCTAACGGCCCCCAGTGAGCGTACTCTTTTTCTAAAATCAGGCAAACGATCTTTTGCTTGCCAAGGGGGTTGTGACCTTTGACACGGGGCCACCGTTTAACGTCCCATCCGACAGGCATAAAAGTTAACTAGAGATGTTTGTAAAACATATATGACCCTCTGGTGCAAAATTGAAATGAGTTATACACACATCATTTAATTGAGCAGACAATATCCTCCTATGTCAAGAGTGGATTGACCATGTGACCTAATATCAATAGGGGCCAACTACTCCTTATGCTGTACCAGTGTACCAAGTTTGGTGTCAATCAAGCAAATAATTCTTAAATATAGGAGACAATATATTACTATGTCCAGTTTAACTCTTGACCATGTGAACTCAAAATCAATAGGGGGCACCTTCTGAATATGTACCAGTATACTAAGTTTGATGTCTGTCAAGCAAAGGGTTCTCAAGATATTGAGCTGACATTATATTACAATGTCCAGTTTGACCCTTGACCATGTGACCTCAGAATCAATAGTGGTAATCTTCTCCTCAAGATGTACCAGTGTACCAAGTTTGATGTCTGTCAAGCAAAGGGTTCTCAAAATATTGAACGAACAGTATAATCCAATGCCAAGTTTGACCCTTGACCTTTGACCATGTGACCTCAAAATCAGTAGAAGTCATCAAGTTTGATGTCTGTCAAACAAAGGGTTCTCAAGATATTGAACGGAGCGTATATTCCTATGTCCAGTTTGACTCTTGACCATGTGACCTCAGAATCAATAAAGGTAATCTACTCCTTAGGATGTACCAGTGTACCAAGTTTGATGTCTGCCAAGCAAAGGGTTCTCACGATATTGAGCGGACAGTATATTCCTATGTCCAGAGTAGATTGACCCTTGACCTTTTGATTTGAAAAACAATAGGGGTCATCTTCTACTCATAACCAACCCACATGAAATATCATTACGATCAAGTGAATGGTTCTCAAGATATTGAGCGGACATTATGTGATCTACCGACCGACCGACAAGTGCAAAGCAATATGCCCCTCTTCTTTGAAGGGGGCATAAATATAGGTAAAAAAAAAGGAAGGTTCATTTCGTGTATATCAACAGTTGTATTATAAACCTTTTCAAATTTTCCTGTAAAATCCCTTTCTTGTAAATATTGTATAATATAATGATTGTCAATATTTGTAACAAGTTTTTTCATTGACCGCATATTTTAAAAGTCTATTTGGTATGGGCGTAAAATCGCTACATTCTAAAATAATGTGATGTATAAATAATGGACAGTTACAAGATTCAGGCTGAAGTTCTCTGTTTAGTAAGTAAGAATGGGTCAATTTTGAATGTCCAATGCATATTCCGGAAATTATCACGTTGTCTTGGAGTTTCATTACGATGTTACACGGTTTGTTTACTTTGTTTTGAATAGAGAAAAGTTTACTTGTGTCACAGAAATCCCAAGAGATTTCCAAAGAGAATTTACATACAGTTTTATGAAAAATTTCAAATCAGTGTATGGAATTTTGAAGTGTACAATATCATATTGAAGAGCATTTTTGCCGCTTTGTTTGCTTTATTGCCCTGGATACCGATGTGATTTGGGATCCAGCAGAACTCAACTATTTAGCTTGTTTAGTTAAAAGATGGTATCGATTTAAATTATCTAAAATATATGAATGATCAATAATATCAATGTATTTATTGACTGGGGACTTGACAGGGAGTCTGAGAATGTAAAATGTTTGTCATTAGAAATTTGAATGTACTCAAACGCAAGCTGAATAGACATTGCTTCGGCGGTAAAAATTGTTGCATCATTCAGAAGTCATGCAGAGAAAACGTCGTTTGTGATAACTGCAGCAGCAGTGACTTTATTTTGGTCGTTTGAACCATCTGTATAGATATCAATTGTAGAATGTTTGTATTGTTTTATTTCTGATAATTTTTGCTTCAAAATAACGGAATTAGTTTCAGATATTTTATCTTCAGAAAGTGATGTCTCTACTTTGGGTTTTAGACATTTCCATGGTGATATTTCAGAAGGAGATGAGGGTTTTACGAAGTCCAAAGGTAAGTGAGAATCATGGATATGTTTTAACTGTTGTTTTTTAACGTCATCCAGTATACAATGTATGTACATTTTGTAATACATGATGCATTATCTGCTTTGATAGGCGCGTGCATGCACGTGCAAACAAAATGACTATCACTATGCACATCTACAAACGCTATACTATCATCCTGGAAAGTTTCATATCGATCCCTTTTGTAGTTTCTGAGAACACTACCGGACAAAAAAGTACCGGAGAAAAAGAATAATAATAATAATAATAATAACTAGTTCTAATTGTAACGGGGACCGTTACAGATGTTCCCCAAACCTCCCCCAATTAAAAAGTGATGTCCTTGTGAATCTATAGGAAAAAATCATTTTATTTTAGCCTTTAATTACATGTAGTACGTTCAATATGGTCATTTCAGTACCAAGAAATGAAAGAAAGCGTTGCACGTGCATACACGCGCACGCGTGTATGATTCCGAATTTTTGTTGATGTCGTTCAACAGGCATTTGTATCATATACCCACAGTATGAATTTCATAACGTTTCCACCAAATATAAGGAAGTTATAGCGATTTTAAAATCGTCCAATCAGAAATCAGCACACGTGCATGCACGTGCTGAGCAGTAATTCTAACCACAGCAATTTGTAAGGAGTACCAAGATACATCTAAACCCCTAATATGAATAGAATTTGATGAAAAACAAAAACGTTATCGTCCTTTAAAAATTGAACATTTAAAAAACGTTGCACGCGCATGCGCGTGTGCGTTGGCATTTTTTGTTACACCAACATATAGATACACATATTGTCTACATATGCTGTGAATATCATCTCATTCGCTTCATAAATAAGATAGTTACAAACGTTTTAGCATTATCCAATCAAAATGAATCGCACGTGCATGCACGTGCAAATTGATAATTTTGACCATGTAAATCAGTTAAGGGTCTCAATATCTACCTATGATATGAATTTCAAGCCATTTCAAAATGGCAACAAAAAAGTTAGACTGATTCCAAAGTTAGCGAACACATTTTGTAATGCGCGTGCACGCGCATGCGTGCGCGTGCTGGCAAAATAACTATTATTTTTCATATGTACAAATAATATACTATCATCCTATTTAGGTTTTATATCGCTTCCTTCAATATTCTGATTTTCCATTTTTTGTACCAAAATTGCAATGCACGTGCGCGCGCGTGCATGCACGTGCAAACAAAATGACTATCACTATGCACATCTACAAACGCTATACTATCATCCTGGAAAGTTTCATATCGATCCCTTTTCTAGTTTCTGAGAACACTACCGGACAAAAAAGTACCGGAGAAAAAGAATAATAATAATAATAACTAGATTCGATCTCGTTGCGAGCAACGAGTGGGTCTTCCGTCCAAATTTAGATGTGATTAGATAAGAATTTGACTGACATTTTCGTTCATAAATAATGATACAAATATATTGTCTATACGTACAATTTAGCTTTGGTAATGTTTTACAAATATTGATCATTTAAATGTTATAAATTAAAGACTCTCTCTACCTCTCGGCAACTAATTAAAGGGGTCAGCTTTTTTTCGAGAAAAAAGTTAATAATGTTATTTACTGTGATACAGATTCGACTGATCAGGCGAGTCATGCCGCCCGGAGGCCTATTTTTTTTTTATATCATTCTAGATATATCTCGCAAAACTGAACAAATTTTGTTCTACATGTCCTATGGAAATTTTCTTAAGAAAAAAGTTATTGATTGCGACATTTATCAGACTGTTAAGGCGAGTCATAAGGCCCGTGGGCCTTTTTCTTGATATCGTTTGAAAGATCTTGCAAACCTGAACAGCTTTTGGTCTACATGTTTTATCAAAAGTTTCTCCAGAAAAAAGCTATTGATTGTGACGCTAATCAAACTGTTCAGGCGAGCCATGAGGCCCGTTCGCCTTTTTCATGATGTTGTTCGAAACATCTTGCAAAACTGAACAACTTTTGCTCTAGATGTCTCATTAAAAGTTTCTTGACTAAAATGTTATATATTACAACAATAACTCAACTGTTCAGGTGAGCCATGAGACCCGCAGGCCTTATTCTTAACATCGTTAGTAACGCTTGCGAATCTGAACAATTTTTGTTCTACATATCTTATCAAAAGTTTCTCGAGAAAAAAGTTATTAATGTTATTAATTGTGATACAAATTCGACTGTTCAGGCGAGCCATGACGCCCGTAGGCCTATTTTTGATATCATTAGATAGATCTTGCAAAACTGAACAACTTTTATTCTACATGTTTTATCAAAGTTTCGTGAGGAAAAAGTTAATCATTGTAACAGAAATTCAATGGTTCAGGCGAGCCATGAGGCCCATGGGCCCATTTTTTGATACGGCACGAAATATCTCAATAAACTGTACAACTTTTGTTATATATGTCTAAAAAAAATATTTACGAGTATAACGTTATGCGACATTTATCACTGTAAAGGCGAGTCATAAGGCCCGTGGGCCTTTTTCTTGATATCGTTTGAAAGATCTTGCAAAACTGAACAACTTTTGTTCTACATGTCTTATCAAAAGATTCTCGAGAAAAAAGTTAGTAATTGTGACACTGATCAAATTGTTCAGGCGAGCCATGAGGCCCGTTGGCCTTTTTCATGATGTTGTTCGAAAGATCTTGCAAAACTGAACAACTTTTGTTCAAGATGTCTTATTAAAAGTTTCTTGACAAAAATGTTATAGATTGCAACAATAACCCAACTGTTCAGGTGAGCCATGAGACCCGCAGGCCTATTTATTAACATCGTTAGTTAACCCTTGCGAAACTGAACAACTTTTGTTCTACATATCTTGTCAAAAGTTTCTCGAGAAAAAAGTTATTAATGTTATTAATTGTGATACAAATTCGACTGTTCAGGCGAGCCATGACGCCCTGAGGCCTAGTTTTTGATATCATTAGATAGATCTTGCAAACCTGAACAACTTTTATTCTACATGTCTTATCAAAAGTTTCGTGAGAAAAAAGTTAATCATTGTAACAGAAATTCAATGATTCAGGCGAGCCATGAGGCTATGGGCCCATTTCTTGATATGACACGAAAGATCTCAATAAACTGTACAACTTTTGTTATATATGTCTAAGCAAAATATTTACGAGTAAATAGTTATGATTTAAAACGTGGAGAAAAATGAGACACTTTTTTAAACTCCATTTTCGACCCCTACCGAGCTTCCATACTAGGCGCTTCCGGAAATTTTGAAAACCCAGGTGCTCAACTACAACATGTCGTCTAACATCACTGAAAATTTCAGCACTCTAGCTTTTATCGTTTTTGAGTTTTTGTCTGGACAAAATGGTCATCTGAAAATCGATAAAAGGGGGATAACTTCCAACCGGAAGTGATTTTTCAAAAATTGAAACGGCGGTACAAACTTCAAATGGCAACGCATCAATCCTGAAAATTTCAAGCAAATTGATCCAGCCATCTCCGAGAAATCTTCTGCACAAAAATCGGTAAGGAGAAAAAAAAAGAATAATAATAATAACTAGTGATCCTAATTGTTCGCGAACAATTAGAGGGCTTCCCACCTTCTAGCGGTTTTTCAGTAGTGTTGAAATGCTAAAAGCCCCCCCCCCCCTACCCCACCCCACCCTCACCCCCAAAAAAAAATGGATTTGGCTAGAAAAGAAATTCAAATTTGCCGCCTAAATTTGAGTGTTGAGGTGTGTTCAATGCTTGGTTTCGCATTAAGTACCCGTCAAATTTGAGGGAGAAAAGGGGTGTGGGTGTTGGGTAGCCAGCACATATGCACATATCAGGTAAAAGTGTAATGGGACTTGTGCAGGTGTTTGGGGTGACTTTAGACCTGTTAGATGTGATATTTGGAGGTGCAAAGAAACCGGATGTGCCATTTTCCTAGATTGTAGTAACTGCTGGTGCATGCTGGGAGTCTATACAAACCTCATGTTGTCAGATGTTGTGAAGATGCACTGGATTTGACCGTGTGTGTTGTGGATTGTGGAATTGAATATACAGTTTGTAATGGCTCATCCTATGTGTTCTAATTCACGGAGACAATGTCTTTCAGTCATTTCACCCAAGGAGGCATGCATATACGGATTGATAGGCTTTGACAACAAACAACCAAAATGGCGGCCGGTGAATTAGAAAGTGTCTGAGTGCATGTAGGATATCTGAACGGAGAATAGGAGTACTGCATCCCATCTGATCCTGCAGGTAAGTGTTTATTTGTTTACAATGACAGTCGGGATGGAATGTCAATGAGTTCAACTGTCGAGTAAAGTTGCATCATCATTATAAAAAAAAAACAACTTAGTCTTTATGTTGATGCAGGCAGACAATTGAATCTGGCCTATGTCTTTTCATGAATGTAAATGGAATTCATGTTTGATTGACAAGACAGTCAAGAAATGGAAGAAGTGGGTGTAGGTCAGATGTGTAGGTGTAGGTCAGATTAGCTAGAATCCTGTAATTGTTGCATGGCATGAGACCGGTCAAAATAGTGTATTGAAACAGCTGATCACAATCAGATCACTTGAAGGGTGGGGGATTTCTTCCTTGGGGACGACAGGCGTGATGGGTGGGTTGGCCTTACTCGTGGAGACTGGCCCCTGGATGCGTGACCTTGACCTTTGACCTTGACCCACTTTCAAGGTCAAACCTCAAAAATCCTGTTGTTGGGCATGAAACCGGTCAAAATAGTGTATTGTAAACAGCTGAGGACAGACAGATCACTTGAAGGGTGGGGGGTTTCTTCCTTGGGGACGACAGGTGTGATGGGTGGGTTGGCCTTACTCGTGGAGACTGGCCCCTGGATGCGTGACCTTGACCTTTGACCTTGACCCACTTTCAAGGTCAAACCTCAAAAACACATGGGGGAGAAAGTGTGACCTTGACCTTTGACCTTGACCTCATTTTGAAGGTCAGAGAGGTCACGGGGCTTCGTTTAAGTGGTCCCGCATCCCTATCTACATCCGTGAAGAAGTTGTGGGCTCGAACGACGACGTCGGAGACTTTCGGGGGCGAGAACCGTGCTTCGGGGTTCTCGGTTTCCCTCGGTCAACTTTTCTGTGCGAGAGCGTTTCATCTGGAATTCGTCGGCGAAGGTCTCGCCTCTCCATGACTTGCGGTCTAGTGAGAGTAGCGATAACGGGGTTTTCGACGTTAAGTCGCCGCCATTCGCAGAGTGGTCAAAGTTCAGAGTTGACATTCGTGATGCCGAGACTGGTCCAAAATTCCTTGCTGACCCATGTGATATTTCGATGCTATCTGAAGCTTGAAAGAGCGTATAAAAAGTGCCATTTTCTGGCCATTCTGGATGACCTTGACCTTTGACCTTGACCTACTTTTTCAAGGTCAAGGTCACCCAACCCGTCCCAGTGGGTTCCGTCTCTCTACGACGAAGACTTTAGGAGTCGTCAATTTGTAGGGGACAAATCGCAAAACATGAGGGGGCATTAACTCCCTTTAGGGGACACCGAATCCCTTCATTTGAAATTCTTCGCTTCTACTAATTACCCTCTATGTTTTAGAAAAGGTTTCATCCTCCTATCATTTACGGTTACAAAGTAGAAGTGCTAACAATGATTTCTGCGAAAGGTCCAATAACTCCGTAAGGGGTCAAAGTTCAATTACGCAGGGTGAACTGTATTCGTTTCTCAAGAAGTACTACATGATGGACTATAAAGTTTTTCGATAAGTCTTAAGACGAAGATTTTTTTTGACGGCAGGAAAATAATAATAATAATAATAAACAGAACAATAACAATAGGACTTTCCACTGAAAGGTGGAAAGCCCTAATAAGAAAAGTGAAAAATCAACAATAGAATAATAGAAGGGTCTTCCGCTGAAGACGGAAGACCCTAATAACTAGTACTTATTGTAACGGGGACCGTTACAGATGTTCCCCAAACATTCCCCCATTTAGTAAGTGGTGACATTTATTTCAGTACAAGTTGTTTTGACCATTGCAAAGTGTGTAGCATGTGAATATATAACTATCTTATAACGTTCAGTCCATTTCATACTAGTTCAAATCAGTTATAAAGATCTGAGAGTTTTGTGCACGTACGTGCATGCACGTGCAGATAAATAATTCGACCATCTGGATACATTAGAAGTCTCACTACATGAGTACAAGAGAAGTTTCACAACTGTTCAATGAAAAACGAGAAATTAACGGCAACTTAAAACTACAAAGACCGAAATCAATGCACGTGCATACACGTGCGCGTGAGTACCATACAACAATTTTGTTGATACTATTCAATAGACATTTGAACAATATACTTACTATATGAATTTGGTATCGATCGCTTCACTCTTAAGAAAGTTATTGGGATTTCAAAATCGTCCAATCAGAATTAAGCGCACGTGCATGCGCGTGCAGGGAAGTGATTTTGAGACTATTAATAAATTGACAGGCCCAAAACATACCTGCAACCTAATTTTCAAACCTATTCATTGCAATCTCAAAATGTTATAGACCAATACTCAAATTTAGACATCAAAAATTACAATGCACGCGCATTCACGCGCACGCGATTTTGATAATGGAAAATTTGTTGACACCATTTCACAGACATTCATATCATAGATCCTCAGGGTAAATTTGAATTCATTTGAGTTTTTAATTCAATAGTTATGACCATTTTAGTACCCCAAAAATGAAAGAAAAGCTATGCACGTGCATACACGGGCACGTGAGTATGACTCAGCATCAATGTTGATGTCATTCAATAGACATTTGATAGATATACTTACAGTATAAATTTCATATTGTTTCCATCATTTATAAGAAAGTTATGGCGATTTGAAAATCGTCCAATCAGAATTTAGCACACGTGCATGCACGTGCCGGATGGTAATTATGACTGTACACTTTTGTTAAGAATATCAAGATACATATACAATACAAGTTTGAAAAGATTTTGACAAAAAACAAAAAAGTTATGGTCATTGAATTAATTGAATATTCAAATATCAATGCACGTGCGTGCGCATGCGCGTTTACAGTTTTTGAAACTTAGATTTGTAGATATTTATAATCTTTACCTATCCTGTAAATATCATCAAATTGTCTTAATTTTCATGAAAGTTATAAACGGTTTTGTATTATCCAATCAAATTGAAGCACACGTGTATGCGCGTGCAGAATTGAAATTTTGACGATGTCAAACAGTTAAGGGTCCCATGTTATACCTACGATATAAATAGCAAACGATTTCATTCAAAAGTAAAAAAGTTAGACTGATTCCAAAGTTGGTAAACAAAAAATCCAATGCACGTGCATGCACATGCATGCATATTCAGACAAAATGACATTCGTTCCGCACATCTACATATGCTATACTATCATCCTAAATAGGTTTCATATTGATCCCTTGAGTAGTTTCTGAGAACACTCGTGGACAAAAAAGTCCCAAGAAGAAAGAAAGAATAATAATAATAATAACTAGACACGATCTCGTTGCGAGCAACGAGTAGGTCTTCCGTCCGATTTGTTGATGCACTCGGGGTTAAAAAAAAAAAAAAAGACAAATGAGTCCCAATTTAGTTTCCGACTTTAAGGTTAATCGATCCTCGTGTGATGTCATAGGTTTTTGCAAAATCTTTATCAAATTAAACTTTGCGCCTGAAAGAAATATATCTTCAGAGGAATTTTATTTACTACATAAAATAAAAAATTTGGTAAACTATTGATATTGAAAAAGTGTATATTTTCTATTGATAATCAATTCTTTATAATTAAAAAAATGTTGTCAAGGGCAATAACTCCTATGCTGCTATTTCTTCTACTGCATGTCTATTATGCATGATTTCCCCAATGTCCACAATTAATTTATACATATTTATGAATTAACAGTTTTCTTAAACTGTTGACATTTAAAATTTGTCATTTCAAAAAGATTTTATCTATTTTAATTATTCTGTACAACGAAAATGTGTGATTTTATGATGTTAACATATACTTCCGTTTTTTTTATGTCTGACATCTTTAAAAATGTGGCAACATACACATTTTCTATGGTTATTGTTTAAATTTAACTATATTGAATGGAAATTAATACAGATTTTGCACTTTTAACCATTATTATTGATAAGTCACATGAGGATCGATCGACCTTAAGACACTTTAGATATAATCAATTTTTCATATCATAAGCTTCTGAAGCAAAGTTGCGGTGAAATTCGTTTGAAATTCGACTCTCCAGGCGAGCCATAAGGCCCGCGGGCCTATTTCTTGATGTCATTTGTTAGCCCTCTATAGACTCAACAACTTTAGTTCTATATGTCTTTACAAAATATTTACCTGTAAAAAGTTATTGAGATCGACCGATATCGACAAAAAATCGACTCTACAGGCGAGCCATTAGGACCATAGGCCTATTTCTTGATATCAATCGATAGATCTCGATAAACTGAACAACTTTTGTTCAATATGTCCTTACAAAATATTTACCAGTTACAAGTTTTTGAAATCGACTGATATCGACAAAAATCGACTCTACAGGCGAGCCATGAGGCCCACAGACTCATTTTTTGATATTGATCGATAGGTTATGACACATTGAACAATTTTTGTTCAATAATGCTTTTCAAAAAATATGTCGTTTTAAAGATATGAGGCGTCAAATATTTACGATTTTGGCCCTTAAAATCTCTAATTACGTAACATATGACCTACTTTTTGATTTGATAAGATCAAGCTCGTTGAGATGAACATTTCCGCTTCTACAACTTATTATAAAATATTAATAGTTTCTGAGATATTCTCCAAAACATTTGGACCCTTCTGAACCCCTAATTTAAAGGGCCAGCCCGTTTTGCTTGATATCGTAAGAAAGGCCTTGTCATTTTAAACATTTTTTGCTCAACAAGTATTTAGAAATTCTTTACCGTTCTCGAGTTATCTCTACAAGAAATATTTAGGGGCCAAACTGTAGCTCCCTAACGGGGCCACATAGGGAAAAAACGAAATGTACATATTGTTTAGATTATCATTCTGAACAACTTTTGTTCAATAATGCTTTTCAAAATATTTGTCGTTTTCAAGATATGAGGCGTCAATTATTTATGATTTTGGCCCTTAAAATCCCTTATTATGTAACATATGACCTACTTTTTGATTTGATAAGAACAAGCTCGTTTAGATGAACATTTGCGCTTCAATGACTTATTACAAAATATTAATAGTTTCTGAGATATTCTCATAAACCTTTGGACCCTTCTGGGCCCCTAATTTAAAGGGTCAGCCCCTTTTGTTTGATATCGTAAGAAAGGTCATGACATTTCAAACATTTTTTGTTCAACAAGTATTTAGAAATTCTTTACCGTTCTCGAGTTATTTCTAGAAGTAATTTTTAGGGGCCAAACTGTAGCTCCCTAACGGGGCCACATAGGGTAAAAACGAAATATGCATATTGTTCAGATCATCATTCTGAACAACTTTTGTTCTTTATTACTTTTCAAAATATTTGTAGTTTTCGAGATACAAGGGGTAAAAAATTTATGGTTTTGGCCCTTAAAATCCCTTATTACGTAATATATGACCTAAATTTTTATATGAATAGATTTGGATTGTTGAGATAAACATTTTTTGTTCTTTGACTTATACCAAAATATTAACGATTTTTGAGATATTTGATCTAGACTTTGAGCCCTCCTAGATCCCTAATTTAAGGGGCTAGCCCCTAAATCTTGATATTTTCGAAAAGATCTCGTAAATGTGCACAACTTTTGTTCTACATGTCTTAACAAAATATTTGCAAGAAAAAAGATATTGGAGATCAAAGGTCAAAAATCGCCGAAATCGGCGAAAAATTTTGGCATCCATTTTTTCAGGTCCAGGCGAGCGTTTAGGCAAATCGCCTCCGGTAAAATCGAATCCCCCACAAATCTTCTAAAATGTTTACTCTATCTTGTGTAGAAATTTCAAGACTCTAGCTTCAAAACTAACGGAGGAGATGTGTGGACAACAAGGCCCTTCAAAAAGACACTAAAAGAGAGATAACTCCTGACCGGAAGTGACGTCAAGCACAAAATTTTGCAAGCAAAGTGTCGTCACCAAAAGACATCTTTCCTGAAAATTTCGTGAAAATCGATCGAGAAATGGCTGAGAAAAACGCGTGTACTACCAAGGAAAATAATAATAATAATAATAACTAGACACGATCTCGTTGCGAGCAACGAGTAGGTCTTCCGTCCGATTTGTTGATACACTCGGAGTTAAAAAAAAAAAAAAAAAGACAAACGAGTCCCAATTTAGTTTCCGACTTTAAGACACTTTAGATATAATCAATTTTTCATATCATAAGCTTCTGAAGCAAAGTTGCGGTGAAATTCGTTTGAAATTCGACTCTCCAGGCGAGCCATAAGGCCCGCGGGCCTATTTCTTGATGTCATTTGTTAGCCCTCTATAGACTCAACAACTTTAGTTCTATATGTCTTTACAAAATATTTACCTGTAAAAAGTTATTGAGATCGACCGATATCGACAAAAAAATCGACTCTACAGGCGAGCCATTAGGACCATAGGCCTATTTCTTGATACCAATCGATAGATCTCGATAAACTGAACAACTTTTGTTCAATATGTCCTTACAAAATATTTACCAGTTACAAGTTTTTGAAATCGACTGATATCGACAAAAATCGACTCTACAGGCGAGCCATGAGGCCCACAGACCCATTTTTTGATATTGATCGTTAGGTTATGACACATTGAACAACTTTTGTTCAATAATGCTTTTCAAAAAATATGTTGTTTTAAAGATATGAGGCGTCAAATATTTACGATTTTGGCCCTTAAAATCTCTAATTACGTAACATATGGCCTACTTTTTGATTTGATAAGATCAAGCTCGTTGAGATGAACATTTCCGCTTCTACAACTTATTATAAAATATTAATAGTTTCTGAGATATTCTCCAAAACATTTGGACCCTTCTGAACCCCTAATTTAAAGGGCCAGCCCGTTTTGCTTGATATCGTAAGAAAGGCCTTGTCATTTTAAACATTTTTTGCTCAACAAGTATTTAGAAATTCTTTACCGTTCTCGAGTTATCTCTACAAGAAATATTTAGGGGCCAAACTGTAGCTCCCTAACGGGGCCACATAGGGAAAAAACGAAATGTACATATTGTTTAGATTATCATTCTGAACAACTTTTGTTCAATAATGCTTTTCAAAATATTTGTCGTTTTCAAGATATGAGGCGTCAATTATTTATGATTTTGGCCCTTAAAATCCCTTATTATGTAACATATGACCTACTTTTTGATTTGATAAGAACAAGCTCGTTTAGATGAACATTTCCGCTTCAATGACTTATTACAAAATATTAATAGTTTCTGAGATATTCTCATAAACCTTTGGACCCTTCTGGGCCCCTAATTTAAAGGGTCAGCCCCTTTTGTTTGATATCGTAAGAAAGGTCATGACATTTCAAACATTTTTTGTTCAACAAGTATTTAGAAATTCTTTACCGTTCTCGAGTTATTTCTAGAAGTAATTTTTAGGGGCCAAACTGTAGCTCCCTAACGGGGCCACATAGGGTAAAAACGAAATATGCATATTGTTCAGATCATCATTCTGAACAACTTTTGTTCTTTATTGCTTTTCAAAATATTTGTCGTTTTCGAGATACAAGGGGTCAAAAATTTATGGTTTTGGCCCTTAAAATCCCTTATTACGTAATATATGACCTAAATTTTTATATGAATAGATTTGGATTGTTGAGATGAACATTTTTTGTTCTTTGACGTATACCAAAATATTAACGATTTTTGAAATATTTGATCTAGACTTTGAGCCCTTCTAGATCCCTAATTGAAGGGGCTAGCCCCTAAATCTTGATATTTTCGAAAAGATCTCGTAAATGTGCACAACTTTTGTTCTACATGTCTTAACAAAATATTTGCAAGAAAAAAGATATTGGAGATCAAAGGTCAAAAATCGCCGAAATCGGCGAAAAATTTTGGCATCCATTTTTTCAGGTCCAGGCGAGCGTTTAGGCAAATCGCCTCCGGTAAAATCGAATCCCCCACAAATTTTCTAAAATGTTTACTCTATCTTGTGTAGAAATTTCAAGACTCTATCTTCAAAACTGAAGGAGGAGATGTGTGGACAACAAGGCCCTTCAAAAAGTCACTAAACGAGAGATAACTCCTGACCGGAAGTGACGTCAAGCACGAAATTTTGCAAGCAAAGTCTCGTCACCAAAAGACATTTTTCCTGAAAATTTCGTGAAAATCGATCGAGAAATGGCTGAGAAAAACGCGTGTACTACCAAGGAAAATAATAATAATAATAATAATAATGAAGAAGAAGAACGCGAACAATAATAGTAAGGTCTTCCGCAGGAGACGGAAGACCTTAATAATAATAATAATGAAGAAGAAGAACGCGAACAATAATAGTAAGGTCTTCCGAAGGAGACGGAAGACCTTAATAAGAAACAGAGTAAAAACAATATGTTCCCAAACTTTGTTTGGGGAACATAATAATAATAATAATAAGAAACAGAGTAAAAACAATATGTTCCCAAACTTTGTTTGGGGAACATAAATATATAAGCAGGTAAAACAAAAAGACAAAATAAACAATTCGTGCATATACACAGTTGTATTATAAAAGTTTTCAAATTTTTCTGTAAAAGTCGCAATGTTGTAAATATTGTATAATATAATGATTGTCAATATTTGTAAAAGTTCTTTAATTGATTGTAAACTATTAAAAAGTATATTTCGTATGGGCGTAAAATCACTACATTCTAAAGGAATGTGATGTATAGTTAATGTACAATCACAATATATGCATTCAGGCTGAGGCTCTCTGTTTAGTAGGTAAGAATGTGTCAATTTTGAATGTCCGATGCGTATTCTTGAAACAATCACTTCCGTCTTGGCGTTTCATTACGATGTTACACGATTTGTTTACTTTGTTGTGAATAGAATAAAGTTTACTTGTGTATCACAGAAATCTCAATAGATTTGCCAAACAGAATTTACATATAGTTTTATGAAATATCTAAACTCAGTATATGGAATTTTGAAGTGTACAATATCACCTTGAAGTGCATTTGTGACCGCTTTGGTGTTGTCATGGATACCAATGTGACTTGGAATCCAGCAGAACTCAACTATTTTACCTTGTTTAGTTAAAAGATAGTAACGGTGAAAGATATCTAAAATATATGGATGATCAATATTCATGTTGCTTATTGACTGAAGACATGATAGGGAGTCTGAGATTATAGTAAAATATTGTCATTAGAAATTTGTATGTATTCAAACACAACCTGAATAGCCTTTGCTTCGGCGGTATAAATTGTTGTTTCATTTGGAAGTCATGCAGAGAAAACGTCGTTTGTGATTACTGCAGCAGCAGCGACGTTATTTTGGTCTTTTGAACCATCTGTATAGATATCAATTGTAGTATGTTTGGATTGTTTTATTTCGGATAATTTTTGCTTGGAAATGGCGGAATTTGTTTCAGATTTTTTATATTCAGAAAGCGATGTGTCTACTTTGGGTTTAAGTAGTGTCCATGGTGATATTTCAGAAGATGATGAGGCTTTTACGATGTCCAAAGTTAAGTTAGAATCACGTGGATATTTTTTAAATCGTAAACCGATTGATTTTATGCACTTCTTGTTTTTGTCATATGAATGTTCAAACTGCGGATTGTCAAAGCTAGCTTTTAACTTAACAATATATTGTAATTTAAGTTTTATTCTACGTAGATCGAGGGGTGGTTCGTAGGCCTCAACATATAAACTATCTACAGGAGAGGTTCGGAAAGATCCTGTGTACAGTCGAAGTCCTTGATGGTGAACTGCATCGAGGGTTTTGATATAGAACGTTCTTGCAACACCATATACTATACAGCCGTAGTCTAGTTTAAACCGGATTAGAGAGCAATACAGATGTAGAGGAGTATTTTTATCTGCTCCCCATTTTGTGTTTGCAACAACTTTAATCATACCAAGAGCATTTGTATATTTCTCTTTGAGCATAGCTATATGAGGAATAAAAGAAAGTTTATCAAAAATGACACCTAAATTTTTTAACTCTTTTACAACTTTAATTGGATTCCATCTAATTGCAATATATAAGATTAATTATATAACAATGTTAAATTCAAAATTAAAATACGATATTGCCCATCTGGATCTACTGTGCAAGTTTCGTGGCCAGATCCACATTATGTGCAACAGCTTCTTATAGGAATATTTTACTTTGAAACATACACTTTAATTTCGAGGTTTGATTTTTGATCAAGTATACGTAAGTCATTTTTTATCAGAATTCTGTACTTTTAAGTATCATGAGCGTATAATATCCAGTGATGAATTGGAAGAATCTAAGCTAATTTTGGATATTAATCAATCTCATTTAAAGCTTTGAGGATATCTTGTTGGAGCCAAATGGTAAAGATTACAATAAAGATGATGGAAATTTAATGTGTTGATTAAGATTTAAATTCTTTTACAAATCTTGCGTCACCCTCCAGTCCCTGAAAATTTCTTCCTTCTATTTATATTTCTGTTCATTTGAGTAGGCGATTCCTGCTACATACACAATGTATTATTAATGTCTATTTAACATGATTTCCTTTTGTCCCGTTTGTTTCTCCTCTTTATACTCTATGTTGTTCATATTAAGACACTTCCGGATCCTGTTGTAAGCAGGCTGTCTGGAAATCAACATTTCCCCCAATACTAACAAAACATTAATAAACTTTCCACTCTACAAGAACTGCTTTGAATTTTTTTTCTATAGATGGCCAATACAGTTTGTCCATGATGACAGATGGTTATTTTCTTGAACAAATTTTGTTTGACATTTTGATTGCATGCCATACTGCAGCAGATGAAAAATCAGAGAAAAACTGTAAAAAAAAAAAAAAAAAAAAAAAAAACCAAAAAAAAACCCATATATATTGACAGCTTACTTACTCTTTCCTTTCACTAACATCTTTCATATTGTCTTAAGATTTTGATCTTCAGATTACACATACTGCTCTCATGTGCAGTTTAAATAATAAGAATTGTATACTTATTAAAGGGTATAAACTTCCCAATAAATTTGATGATATTGATGTGGAGAGATACAGACTTCCAGGAATGGAGAAAAGAGAATGAGGATAAAAATTGATCGAATGCGTTTCTTTATTGTTTTGAATATTTGCGTTACTTTCAAAGACTTCAATCATATTTATCATTTATAATCGAATCATTTTGATGGTTATGTATTTTTTTTTTCAATTTTCTAAGTTAGACATGGAATAACTGAAATATCAACATTACTTCCTTTTCAGCTTCAAAGGAAGTAAACCCTTTTCAAATGTATTGACTTTGATACAGGAAGAATAATGGCCTAAATTAGCGATACTCGTTCGTCAAACTCAGCTGCAAATAGATTTAGCTAGGCTAACACATGCAGACGGCAGATCTCCGACTATGTAACGTTATCACATCACGTAAGTGCTCTACCAAGCCCCAATATTTGCTTCTCACGAAAATATTAACAGCTGTGAAGGCGAAACTTTAAACTCGCTGTGCGACTACGTAAGCCAGAAGTGGTGTTAATCAAATGTGGATTCTGAAAAATTCGAAAGAACTTTTAGTAAACCTGAAATCGCAGAATGTTTCCCAAATCAATAACATTAAAACCTATGACTTTTCAACACTATACACGACCATTCTTCACGATAACATAAAGACTAGACTTTTTGATATCATAGACAGTTGCTTCTTCAAAAATAATGGAAAACGGAAATATTCATATCTAGTGATCAGTCATTCAAAAACTTATTTTGTTAAACACCACTCTGATTCCACGCACAAGTACTCTGAAGTTGAAATAAAAAATATGCTAGAGTTCCTCATTGACAATATCCTCGTGGTCTTTGGTGATCAAGTCTTCCAACAGTCTGTTGGAATTCACTTGGGCACGAATTGTGTTCCTTTGTTAGCTGACCTGTTTCTATATTCATATGAAGCAGAATTTATTAAAAAAAAAAACTTGCTGTAGCCTTCAATTCGACATTTCGATATATCGATGACGTTTTGTATATTAAAGAGACACTACAGCTCATTTTCCACATTTTAATGAAGTGTTTTTTAAACCATATATTGATAAAATGATAAAATTCACATCGATACTGACAATTTTGAACATTTGGGGTGCATCAATTTACTCTCAACTGCGCGTTGAAGATCGTCCGGAATTCAAAGGTTTCTTCATGTTGACTCGGACTTTTGAATGCTTATTTACATCATGTGGTTTTGAATGACAGCAAAGGTGTTGTGTAGGAAATTATCTAAATTCCCCTTCAAGGGGATCCACACTCACCTTTCAAGTACATAAGATTATTCCCTGCTCCTTATAATAACTAATTATAAATAATTATTTCAACAGAAACCCTTCCATGTTCCCATTGACCGATGTTTTTACAACTAACACGTGTCGTGTTCAGATAAAAATAGCACGTACTTACTTTTAAACGTAGTGTCTTCGCAGCTAGTCTCAATGGCAGATTTAGGGGGCCAGTATCCCCCTCCCTTTTTACGCCACAGATTGTGAATGAAAATCAAAATTTTGCACCCGAATGGCCGATTACTTTGGCTAATCTTTGACTTTCACACCCCTCTTCGGAAATCCTAGATCCGCCACTGAGTTACATGCGTTTCTCCGAGCTCTCTGATTTCCAACGGTCATACTGATCCCTAGGTAAATTTTATTTCACATATGAGTTTTATCTCATTCTATTTTTACCTCTTTTCTCACAGAATCTGTCAAAATGCTAGATCTATCAACTACACTTTCTCTCACTGGACGACATGCTGCACTGTTTACTGTCTATGCGCATGCGTCTGAAGACTAAAAGGAGGAGACTCGATATTTTTTGTATAGGCCATCAAAAAGTATTAATTTTTACGTTAAAACGATAATTTTTCACTTTAGATAAGTGTTATTTTCGTAAAGTTCATACTTTCAACAATGCAACAAAAATTGAGAAAGCGCTGGGAAAATTGTCATTTCATGATTTTTGCGCAAAATGAGCTGTAGTGTCTCTTTAACAATGATAACTTTCATTCATAGGTCGATTTGATATATCCCTGTGAGCACGAAATAAAGGACACAACAGAGTCGTCCATTTCTGCTTCATACTTAGATATTTTATTGAAAGTAGACATTAACGGCAAACTGACAACTCAACTGTATGACAAACGGGATGATTTCAGCTTCTCCATCGTCAACTTCCCATATTTATGTAGCAATATTCCATTATGACCTGCATATGATGTTTATATATCTCAACTGATTCGATATGCAAGAGCTTGTTCTGCGTATAGTCAGTTTTTAAATCGAAGTAGGCTATTGACAAACATTGATGGCGCATGGGGTTTCAACAGTCTCGATTGAAGTCAGCATTTCGCAAATTATATGGTCGTTATAACGATCTAGTTCGTCAATACAACCTATCATTGGGTCAAATGCTGTCTGACGTATTTCATACCGATTGTTAAGCCGTTCTTGGTACACTGATTTTGACTGCGGATAACTCCGTTTACCTTATCAGGATATAGGGCTCACGGTGGGTGTGACCGGTCAACAAGGGATGCTTACTCCTCCTAGGCACCTGATCCCAGCTCTGGTGTGTCCAGGGGTCCGTGTTTGCCCAACTATCTATTTTGTATTTCTTATAGGAATTATGAGATTGATCACTGTTCGTTATCTTCACCTTGCATTGATCACTGTTCGTTATCTTCAACTTGCATATACCTGGAATGTACATTATGTAACACATGCACCACCAATATCAAAATGAAAAGAATGTATATTACATTATACATGTCAGACATATATAACTTATCATCACTATTTCAAATATTTTACATCTTGCACAGACCAAAAGTGAGCTTTGGTTTTTAAATTTCCGTATATAAGATAAGACATAATGACGTCTTAAAGCGTACATATAATTTGGCACTTTTGACGTCATAGTTAGATTGCTAAATAACATGTGAAAGTAATCAATATTGTAATTCATCTTGCATAGAGATCTTCAGGCTGACGTAGTACAGCTTACAAGTCCGTGATTCTCACGAGCGGAAATAACACCAGAGCAGTGCATGTAGTTTGTATGTTAAAGCTTTAAAATATTGACTGTAAGAGCATTAATAAAAGTATGGATTGGATTTCAAACATAACATGATAGGAAAATAACTAAAAAGTAGGGAAACTGTTCAAATTACACTGTGTGTATAGTGTAAAGTAATGAACTTTCTTTTTCAAACATTACACTTTCACTAATGGATGAAAAACTACACAATGCGAAATTAAGTTTGGGCTTTGGTATTGGATTCGGAAAAAGTGTTATATTCCAGGTACCGTGGGGATCCTGGATAGAATAGGTCCTCAGTAACCCTTGTTTGTCGTAAGAGGTGACTAAATGGGGCGGTCCTTTGGATGAGACAGCAAAAACTGAAGCCCCGTGTCACAGCAGGTGTGGCACGATGAAGACCCCCCTGATCTAAGGCCGTAAGCGCCGAGGATAGCCCTAAATTTTGCAGCCTTTCACCTGCAATGATGACGTCTCCATATCAGTGAAAGATTCTCTCGAGAGACGTTAAAAAATATTCAATCAATCAGTCATATTCTAGATATTACCCTTTGTTGTTGAAAATCCTTATGCCGTTGCAATTGTAATATCGCTTTTAATTGCCATAAAGATCAGACAAAAAAACTGATAACGGAGAACATGGATACTTTCTGGATATGACAGTAAAAGACGGCACGACATGCAAAATGAGAAAAACGCTCTCACAACCAGTCAGTGTGTTCCTGGGAAATCCCTATCCCATGGTGCCTAACTGGAAAAATTTGGTTTGTGAGCAAAACGATATTTGACGGAAGTTTGTATCGAAAATGAAACCGATTGAGTAATATTTGCCATTATTTGGCGTTCTGATTTTCCTTTATTGTACTATTACTTGTGTGGATATTTACTTTAAATAAGTAGTAATTGCTCCTTCGCCAAGCGCCCAGCATTTAGAAGTGAGAATGACGGGTCATTCGGATACGACTTTAAAAACTCAAATTGCTGAGTGATTATTTTTGAAATATTTAGAATAGTACAAACATGTAGGATCTGTTTTCAAAGTGTTGGGATAGTCGTCTACAATTGTTGACAAGCAGAAAAGGATCCTAAAACTACCTCTTTTGCCCAAACTTGATGCTCCTAAATTGGAGGGAGGGGGTTCCATTCATCCTTCAATTCATCGGTTCATTCCTTATTAAATTTTTAAAATTCAATACTACCACCAAAAGAATAGAATGGGGGTAATCAGCCAATTAATCTTATTTCACATGTGAAAATAACTTAGTTTGCCTATGAAAAAAAAGAAGAAAAAAAGTTAAGGGTCAGCACCCTGGTTCTACCTGCCTGATACGTTGGTATATTAAGTTCAGTTCAGTTTATTAGCATAAAACCATACGGTTAACAGGAATGTACAAATGAAGATTTGTTCGTTAATATTTTCGTGAGGAGCAAAGATAGGGGCTTGGTAGAGCATTTACTAGATCCAGCAATGTATCTTTGTAAGGGTTTTTATGTAGTTTATGAATAAATTATGCTTCATGTGAGTATAGAAAAGGGTACCATGTAAAACTTGTACGGTACCAATTTTGATGCACCAGATGCGCATTTCGACAAATAATGTCTCTTCAGTGATGCTCAACCGAAATGTTTGAAATCCGAAATAACTATGAAGTTTTAGAGCTAAATATAGCCAAAAACAGTGTGCCAAACAAGTGGAGCCAAATTCGTCCAAGGATAAGAGCTATGCATGAGGGAGATAATCCTTAATTTTGAAATGAATTTCTAAATTTTATAACAGTAATTAAATATACATCCGTATTTTCAAGCTAGTAACGAAGTACTTAGCTACTGGGCTGTAGAGACCCTCGGGGACTAACAGTCCACCAGCAGAGGCCTCGACCCAGGGGTCATAATGTAAAACTTGTACGGTACCAATTTTGATGCACCAGATGCGCATTTCGACAAATAATGTCTCTTCAGTGATGCTCAACCGAAATGATTGAAATCCGAAATAACTATGAAGTTTTAGAGCTAAATATAGCCAAAAACAGCGTGCCAAACAAGTGGAGCCAAATTCGTCCAAGGATAAGAGCTATGCATGAGGGAGATAATCCTTAATTTTGAAATGAATTTCTAAATTTTATAACAGTAATTAAATATACATCCGTATTTTCAAGCTAGTAACGAAGTACTTAGCTACTGGGCTGTAGAGACCATGTGTATCATTAAAAAGCAGCTCGCGTACCTCAGTCGGTAGAGTATCAGAATTTTAATCTGAAGGTCTTGGGTTCGAGTCCCAACGTGGGCGTATATCTTTAACAGATCACCAAAACATCCGTATGTCCCCACATGGAAAGTATCTTCATAATTTTATCCCCATCTTGAAAGTGTCAGCTTTCTTTGTCACAAATTGAGGTTCACTTTAAACTGTGTAGTAATTCTGCCAATCGTCTCAACACATAATATACAAGAAGGAAGCATCTGGGTAAATTTATGTTGATTTGATACAAGGGAATTAGTTACAAGTTCTAGCAACTTAGACAACCTCTCCCAATTTGTTTTTTAATTTTAATAGTTTATTCATATTTCAAAGTGCCCTTACAATGTTTAAGACATTCGGGCGCATGTCTTGATAACAAGAAAACATTGATATATATATAATTGCATCACAATATATTACTAATTTTTTCAAACATATCATTGAAATCTATACGTATCCTTTTGTATACATGAGAGTACATCCGGGCGCAAGAAAACATTGAGATATATATATATATATATATATATATATATATATATATATATCGAAAGATCCACTCTCCTCCTTATAAAAATATCTTAAACACTGAATAACACAGCGACTGTGTGAGATTGCATCAGTGTGTATAAGTAGCGCTTTAGGAACATAACAAAACCTTCTTTCCGGGAAAGTCGTTGTGGCCGAGTGGACTTACACACTGGTTTGACAGTCTTGCTAGGCGGTGGGTGCCGTAGGTCGCTGGTTCGACCCCGGGCTGGGGTGAAAATTTACAGTACCTAGTTGTGATTATTTAGTGCTTAGTAATATATTACTAATTTTTTCAAACACGTCATTGAAATCTAAATGTAGTTTTTTGTATACATGAGAGTACATCTTTAAAGAAACTTTAACATGCATATAAATGCTGTCTGACGTGTTTCATACCGATTGTTAAGCCGTTCTTGGCACACTGATTTTGACTGCGGATAACTCCGTTTACCTGATCAAAATATAGGGCTCACGGCGGGTGTGACCGGTCAACAGGGGATGCTTACTCCTCTTAGGCACCTGATCCCAGTTCTGGTGTGTCCAGGGGTCCGTGTTTGCCAAACTATCTATTTTGTATTGCTTATAGGAGTTATGAGATTGATCACTGTTCGTTATCTTCACCTTGCATATGCATATATATATTTTCGGTACTTTCTTCAATTTCTCTGATTCTACAGTACAACAGTTGCTATAGTAGAAATTACGTTATTCAAAATGACAATTCTGTGGTTGTTTTCAAAATAAAATCCAATAAGAATGTGTTTCCATTTGATGTGAAATTTGATAACCTTTGACATTATTTCCCATATATGCTTTACATTTTCACAAAAATAAATCAAGTGTTCATTGTCTTCAATATTTTCTTTACATAATTCACACATGTTTGATTCGGTTTTCTTTATTTTCATGAGAAAAGATTTGTTACATAGAAGATTATTGAGAAGTTTAAAATTAAATTCTGCTACCTTTTTTTCATACCTATCGATTTTGTTTTTGTAAATGAGACTCCAGGAGGGTTTATTAATATTTAAAGTTTTGCTATGGTAGGATTGATACAGGGGGGTATGAAATTTGTTTTGAAAAAAAATGGTATACATCTTTTTCGATGAAATATCAGTTATTTCAAGAGGGGTTTTCATTGATGTAATTTCAATGATGAGTTTCAAGCGCAGGTTTTGATAGAGTAAATCTTGAAAATTCAAATTTCTTAGCTTTCTAAAAATATTATTCATGATTTCGTATTTGCATAAAATATTTCTTTTTCTCTTAAGATTATCGTAAAACCATTCAATGGGTTTAATACCATTTTCATCAACAATATCAACCACATATCTTAAACCACTTTGTATCCAATTTTTAAAAAATACACATTTTCCTTTATATTGAAAAAGTTTGTTACACTTGTTGACATTAGAACTTCATATCATTGATGTCCTGGCATCTTTTGCATGAATTGAAAAATATGAAATATTTGAATATGAATAATTCAGTATAAAACTTGTTAAAATTGCTAATTAGTTCAAAATCATTCACAACTGTAGCATTTGTTTTCAGTATATATTCGATGCAAGGTGAAGATAACGAACAGTGATCAATCTCATAACTCCTATAAGCAATACAAAATAGATAGTTGGGCAAACACAGACCCCTGGACATACTAGAGGTGGGATCAGGTGCCTAGGAGGAGTAAGCATCCCCTGTTGACCGGTCACACCCGCCGTGAGCCCTATATCCTGATCAGGTAAACGGAGTTAATCAGTGTGCCAAGAACGGCTTAACAATCGGTATGAAACACGTCAGTATATATTCGATATCAATATTTCTTTCAATACAAAAACTATTCAAAAAATCTTTTAAACTGGCATTGGAGGAATATATCTTCTCCACCCATGCTGCCTTTAATTACTTTATTTTGGATTCAATATCAACTAGATTGATACCACCTTTAGAAATTTTCCCAATCATCGCATTTCTTTAAATTCTGTCCTTTTTGTTCCAAATAAAATGAAAAACATACCTCATTTAATAATATATATATTATATTATATAAAACGATTTAAAATAAATTAATAAGGTGTATTGAAAAACCTGGCCAGAATGGACGGAGATCGACAAAAATACTACTCTAAAACCGATGGAATAGACTCGTTGAACTGGCACTATCTCCTAAAATACTTTAAGTATTTTCATTCGGTAAAGTTTCCGCATATCTGTGATACCAGTACTATTACAATTGATTGATTGATTATTTTACGTCACGTCACTCATTTTGAGATCTCACCAGCTGTACGTGAAGTACCACAAATTTAGAGGCAATTAGATTTTGGAACGCAGTTCGCAGTTCACTATTCGTAATTCAATAGCGAACTGCATTCTAGAACGCAGTTCACAATTCAAATTTCTATATGCATAAAACAGCACCACACTGGAATTAAAAGGATGGGGTGCCAGTTACCAACCCCAAACACTGTGAAGAAATACTGATGGTAATCTCTCTAGTTACGGAGATCCGCTCCTCCAAGTTGTATGCATAACGCATTACACCTAGTGAATAAATATCGGGTTCGGAATTGTCGAAGACCCCTACCCCGGGGACTGAAATTTTTGTAGTAGGGTAGCAGTGGTCCTCTCCCACCACTGTGAAGAAATGGTGATGTTACTCTCTTTAGTTACGGAGATCCACCCCTCCAATTTTTATGCATAATGCATTACACTTAGTGAATAAACATCGGGTTCGGAATCATCAAAGACCCCTTCCCAGGGGACTGAAATTTTTATGGTAGGGTATTAGTGGTCCTCTCCCACCACTGTGAAGAAATGGTGATGTTACTCTCCCTAGTTACGGAGATCCGTCCCTCCAATGTTTATGCATAATGCATTACAATTAGTGAATAAACATCGGGTTCGGAATCATCGAAGACCCCTACCCCGGGGACTGAAATTTTTGTAGTAGGGTATTAATGGTCCTCTCCCACCACTGTGAAGAAATGGTGATGTTACTCTCTTTAGTTACGGAGATCCGTCCCTCCAATTTTTATGCATAACGCATTACAATTAGTGAATAAACATCGGGTTTGGAATTATCGAAGACCCCTACCCCGGGGACTGAAATTTTTGTAGGAGGGTATTAGTGGTCCTCTCCCACCACTGTGAAGAAATGGTGATGTTGCTCTCTTTAGTTACGGAGATGCGCCCCTCCAATTTTTATGCATAATGCATTACACTTAGTGAATACACATCGGGTTCGGAATCATCGAAGACTCCTACCCAGGGGACTGAAACTTTTATGGTAGGGTATTAGTGGTCCTCTCCCACCACTGCGAAGGAATGGTGATGTTACTCTCTTTAGTTACGGAGATCCGCCCCTCCAAGTTTTATGCATAACGCATTACACTTAGTGAATAAATATCGGGTTCGGAATTGTCGAAGACCCCTACCCCGGGGACTGAAATTTTTGTAGTAGGGTATTAGTGGTCCTCTCCCACCACTGCGAAGAAATAGTGATGTTACTCTCTCTAGTAACGGAGATCCGCCCCTCCAATTTTTATGAATAACGCATTACAATTAGTGAATAAATATCAGGTTTGGAATTATCGAACAATCCTACCCCGGGGATTGAAATTTTTGTAGTAGGGTATTAGTGGTCCTCTCCCACCACTGTGAAGAAATGGTGATGTTACTCTCTTTAGTTATGGAGATCCGCCCCTCCAATTTTTATGCATAACGCATTACACTAAGTGAATAAACATCGGGTTCGGAATCATCGAAGACCCCTACCCAGGGAACTGAAATTTTTGTGGTAGGGTGTTAGTGATCCTCTCCCACCACTGTGAAGAAATGGTGATGTTACTCTCTCTCTAGTTACGGAGATCCGTCCCTCCATGTTTTATGCATAACGCATTACACCTAGTGAATAAACATCGGGTTCGGAATCATCGAAGACCCCTACCCCGGGGACTGAAATTTTTGTGGTAGGGTATTGGTAATCCTCTCCCACCTCTGTGAAGAAATGGAGATGTTACTCTCTCTAGTTACGGAGATTCGCTATAGACAAAAATAATTTGACGATTTGCATTTTACTTACTTCTATTTATATTCCTGATCTTGTAGACAGATTTATTAACAATACCATGGTAATGTTGTTATTTGTATTTCTTTCTGATTATTTACCCATTCCCTTTCATTTTGAGAAATTTTATTTCCCCATTTTTCTTTATTTACATGTTGAATTTTCGTCTGATCAAGGTTAGGACTGCCCCCCTTCTAAAACGATGTTACGTGTCTAGTCTACATGTACATGTAGCTATCGATCTCCCTCTCAACGAAAAATAAAACAAGAGGTACTGTGAGCAATGGTCATTAAGAATACCCCCCGCTTACCCCAGTATCCCAAAGGTTGTTGTGAATAGGTATAAATTACCTCTTTCCTGAGTGTAAAAATATGGTATGCCTTTGTAGAAGAAAAAGGAAGATATAGTGCGAACACAAATCCATGTCATAAGCCTATAATTTTGACCTTGAGATCAAAGGTCAAGGTCATAAAGAGGTTATGAATGTACATGACACATAGTCTCATGGTGATACACCCATGTCTTATGGTATGACTATGTCAAAACCCTATAATCACTTTTGACTTTGAGGTCAAAGTTCAAGGTCATGTAGAGGTCATGAAGGTACCCGACACATCGTCTCATGGTGATACACTCATGTGTCAAATATGGTATGCCTATATCAAAGAACAAAGAAGTTATGGCCCGGACACGAATCCGTTCTGAAAACCTTTCATTTTGATCTTGAGGTCAAGGTCATATAGAGGTCATGAAGAAGCTCGACACATCGTCTCATGGTGATCCACCTGTGTGCCAAATATGGTATGCCTAAGTCAAAGAACAAAAAAGTTACGGCCCGGACACAAATCTGCACAGACAGACGGACTGACGGACAGACAGACAGAGTGATTCCTATATACCCCCCTGAACTTCGTTCGGGGGGTATAATAAGTTCAAAAGCTATACTATAACTTCATTTGATTTACTCTATAATTATTCTGTTCGCTAGCCAAGAATATCCGTCCACAAAGGCACAGTTGACCCAAAACCCATGTCTAGTAAAGATGAAGTTTATTACCGGTGTCGGATGTTGTAACTGGTCACAAATTAGTACGTTTGTTTCAGAAGACGGACAATATTATGAGTCACTGATTAAACGAGAAAACGTCTGCAATTTTATTTCTATCGTTGTCAACTTTATAACATTTCATTTGGGATGAATCTATGTGAAGTTCGTACATTTACCGATATCCTGCGGATTAGTGTTGAAACTGAAGAGATACAGCGGGAAAGAAAGATTTAAACAGAACCAATGAAAACTAAGTTGAAATTTACGATCCATACAATGTAGTATGAGTAATTAACATATTTATTTCATAATATATTAAATAGCTAAAAGGATAACACGGAATGTATGCTTGAATGGAATTGAAAGTCATTTCATTTTGATCTAAATGTTAAGCTATACAAGTATTTAGTTTAGAAATGAACTGCCTATTTCGGATTGGAGTGCTGTGGTAATTAATTCTCTGTTAGTTACAAAATAATAAATCAAACATAAAATGTTTAACTTGTTGACTTAATAAGATCATGAATTTACTCGTTGTTTTATACATATCACACTCCCTGTATAGACACATACACAGTTTATGTGTAAATTCATGTACATGTGCGTTAATGACGTTCAGCCACGGTAGGGGGGGAGGGGTGTTACAAAACACGTGTGTTCTTTTCCATTTCGCCATTGACAGAGGTGTTAGCGAGCAGTGACACCTATGGGTAGAGAACTGCCCGCTAAAACCTCTGTCAATGGCGAAATTTCAAAATTCCTGTAAAAATCTTTGTAAATTCTTATACAAACGTTTAACTTATCTCGCTTAATCAATTTATGATGCAAAATTTTAAGAGTTGTTTTTTCGCTTGTAAACAATATCCAAATTGTTGATTTTAATCAAAATGAATCATTTCCCCAAGAATTTTTGGCGTTATCTTATCTACATTGTACATACATTAATCATTCTAATTTCTTAAATTCGATTCCGTTCCGTCTTCCGTTCCGCGTTTAGCAACACCCGAGAATAATAGAGGTGTTTGTATGGAGCGCCAAATCAACATAAACTTAAATAATTGAAGATATCTTCAATTATTTGAAGATATCATCAATTCAATTATTGCTCTCTTTAATTGAATTAATGCGCGCATTAAATTAATTATTGCTCTCATCAAATGAACTAATGCGCGCTTCAATTCAATTATTGCTCTCATCAATTGAATTAATGCGTGCATCAATTGAATTAATGAGAGCAATAATTGATTTAATGCGCGCATTAATTCAATTATTGATCTCTTCAATTCAATTGATGTGAGCATTAATTCAATTAATGAGAGCAATAATAGATTTGATGTGCGCATTAATTCAATTATTGCTCTCTTCAATTCATTTGATGAGAGCATCAATTTAGTAGAAATATTGCTAGAAATAATTGATTTAGAGCTCGGTATAAATAATTTGATGATCTCTTTAATTCAATTGAAGATATCTTTAAATCATTTACAATGCTTTTGTATAAGGAATTAATGCGTGCATCTATTCTTTTAAAGAGAGCAGCAATTCCATTAAAGATATCATTAATTCAATTGTGGATATGTTGAATTGAAGATATCTTTAATTATATAGTTGCTCTCTCTAAAAGAATTATTGCTCACTTCAAATGAATTAAAGATATCATTAATTCAATTGAAGAGAGCAATAATTGAATTAATGCACGCATTTAATCAATTATTGCTCTCATCAAATGAATTAATGCGCGCATCAATTCAATTATTGCTCTCATCAATTGATTTAATGCGCGCATTATATCAATTATTGCTCTCTTCAATTGAATTGTAGCGCGCATCAATTCAATTGTTGATATCATTAATTCATTTGAAGAGATCATTAATTGAATTAAAGCGTGCATCAATTCAGCTGAAGAATCAATGCTATCATCAATTCAATTAATGCGCGCAATAATTCAAAATTGAAGATATCATTAATTATTTGATGAGATCTTTAATTCAATTGTTGCGCGCGTCAAATGAATTGATGATATCTTCAAATAATTGAAGATATCTTCAATTATTTGAGTTTATGTCAATTTGGCGCTCCATATGTTTGTACACTGGATGTCGAGAATTGAGGCGTTTCATAAATGAAAGGTGTGAACATCTGCAGCGACGTCTGCATACGGATACGTACCGAAAACACCAATCTATCATTAAACACCCATTACAAGAATTGAATGATTTATACATCATTTTTACATCTCGAATTAGGGGGCATATTGACCAATTGAAACACTTTGGGGGTTGCTAAAAGGGGGAAAGGAAAATGGAACGGAAGACGGAACGGAACGGAAAACGAAACTGAATGATTAATGTAGCCAAGATAACACCAAAAAATCGGAAGAAAATACTTCATATGATTAAAATCAAACTTTTGGGAATTAAATACAAGAATTTTGAAATATCGGCATTGACAGATGTGTTGGCGAGCAGCGAAACCTATGGGTAGCGAATGCAAAAAACACACGTACTTTAAATGCCCCCTTCCCCCGGTGGCAAAACATCATTAACGCACATTTGCAGGGTGGATCCACGCATTCTGGTTAGGGGGCATGGCGTGGTATTTTGCCAAAGGCAGGGGGTCTGGGGGCCACCCTAAGGCCTCCAGTGGGTCTAGGAAAAAGCCCTGGTGGGGGCCCAGGGAGTGAAGCCCCCCGGAAGCTCATGAATTTTAAGAGTAAAATTTAACCATATAATTAGCCTTCACAGGCGAAGTTACATCCCCTCTTACAAACAGAAACACACCTTTATCAACACTACTCAAATGAGGCAAAAGTTATCATCAGTAAATTTCTTTCTAGTCAAACTTATTTGCTCGTCATTGAGCTGTGATTTGAGTCCATCTATTTGTATTTCTTGGATTTGAATCCCTCCTACATACACCTCATACGCGGATCCAGGATTTGTGAGGGGGGGGGGGGGGGTCTAGCACTTGATCGATCAGTCAGCTACTTTTCACAATCTCCAACCCCACCCATTTCCATCTACATGTACTTTGCTTGTGTTCCTAACATTTTAGGGAGACCTAGAGACAGTTTATACCTGCAAATTGTTTCTCACGTTCTAGTAATTTTTATTCCTATACTCAGATCTGATTTTAAATCTTTTTAAAAAGCTGATTTAAAGGTTATTCCCTATAGGCCAGGGGCCTGCGGTAAATGGTGCAAAATCCTGTATTCCGAGCATTTCCTGGCACTTCTTTTTTACTTTTAAATTGTCTATTTCTTAAACAAAACTTTTATGTTACATATAATTTTTAACAATTTTAAGTGATACTTGTATCTGACGAAAATATCGTAAATATACATCAGCGTCTCGTCTTATTCATCTTGGAATTAAATGATGTACTGGTGTTGATAAATTTGAATGATGCTATTACATGTAAGTATCCACCTTTCATATCCTTTCGACGCAAAATCTCGTTAAAATTGAACAACTTAATGTTTTTGGTTAACAGAGGGGGGGTCCCGGACCCTCTGGACCCCCCCCCCCTCTGGACCCGCCCTTGCATCATTCCATCACATGTTGCACCTCTTGCCTCAACAGATGTTTCTCGTTTTTTAAATAAGAAAGTAGATTTAAATAATTATAATAGCCAATAAAAAATCAATGCATGACTTCGGGGAGGGAGATAAGGAGTGTCTGCAAAAAATTAAACCAAGGTATGTATAAACAATTCTCAAGAAACGCATACTAGTATTTCTACTGAAAAAATTTAATCATCTCGGAATCTCTATACAGTTATTCATTTTCCCTCTTTTTATAGTACGCACTGATTTATAACCTAAACTTGGAAATTGTTAGGGGGTTGGGGGCGTTTTCACCCTGAGAAAACCATTGTCAACCGAGGCGTAGCCGCGGTTGGTAATGGTTTCTCGAGGGGTGAAAATTGTCATTGTTACCATCAACTGCATGCAATATTTGTTTTATTATACTGAATTTTATAAAAACAACAAAGCAGAAAGACTTACGTCTGTTGACATTTGATCAATCACTGTCATGCGATATTTCGAATATCGATGCGGGTATTTGCGCTCAAACGACGTCGTCTAACAATCTACGGCGAACCGTACGCGCATAAATTTGACGCATGTGATAATATTTTTATAATATCACCCGTTGTCAAGTACTGTTACCCGTTGCTAGATACTATCACCGTAGAGGGTGTGCTTTCTGTTCTCACAGGGTAACAATATATTTTTTTTTCAAATGATTCTCGACCAATCAGATTCGAGTATTTTACATGAAAGTATACTAAATTAAAATTATTGAGTGTAATATGTGGCAATAGAAAAGGTTGTTCCCATCGAGCGTCAAGACTGATTTGAACTGATCAGCCCTACGCTGGATCAAGTCAATATCTAAGCATGATAATGTACGGTGTATGATAAATGGGTTATTGTTTTTAATCATATACTGTATCGTACATCTGCAAAACATAAGCAGTTAGTTATTTTCGGGAGGGGGGGGGGGGGGGGGGGGGAATGGGCATCTTGGTACCCAATTGTAAAAACCTCAAATTCTCATTTTTCAAAAAACAAACGAAGAATCAGGTACGGAAACAATTTTTACTTTACTGGTCAAAAAAGAAGAGGGTCAGAAATCAAGAAAACTCACAACATATTTTTCGTATAAAAAAACTTTACTATGGAAAGTTATATATTTTTAGAATCACTAGAATTAAGAAAAACTCAATGTAGATTTCGAATTAGTGCACATAACTTTCGAATTGAAAGAGGAAGATGTGAATTTATAAAAATCAACTCTGGCCAGAAGATTTCTTTAGAAAGAAACAAAAGAATACGTTAATTATGTAACCTTAATTGTGTAAAAGATGAATTTCATTTCCTCACTGATTGTCCATTCCATGTTGAAGAGAGAAATATGTTTTTTAATGGTATATACAAGCTCAACAAAAATTTTATCTATTTAACAAATAAGGACAAATTTACTTGGTTGATTATTAATGAAGACAAACCAGTAATTGTCAAATTGAGTGAATATTAGTTCAAACTTTCAGAAAAAGAAGTGATGCTTTAAAACAGCAAAAATCATTATAGTTTATTATTCATATGTTGGTATAATACTGATATTGTCCATTTACTTGTGTATACACATGTTTAGCAATTCATATATGTATGTACTCGTTTCCCCAACATGCTACATCCACATGTAGTTTGCAGTCCATGTAACCTGTAGCTACATGTAATGTTGTAAACTTTCTTTCTTTTTTGAAATTTCCTTCTTTATAAATTGTCTTGCTGTTATGCCCTCTGGGCCCAAAATTGGAATAAAACTTATCTTATCTGTAAGCATGAAAACGTACAGTAAGAAAACGTACAGTATATGATAAATATAATACTATGTGCCAAAATCCATTTCATATGGCATGCATGTATAGACTCTCGAGCCCCATATCAACCCTCGGGCCTTTGACCTACGGGCTGATATGGGGCCACTCGGGCTGATATGATATACAGTGTATCATATGGGGTTTTTTCTATTGACTGCATGGATATTGATAATTACTATCTATTGGGGTGAAAATTTTTGCTGTGTTGCAATATATATGATTAGTAGTTTTTTGTTAAATCTGTAAACAATTTTGCAACTAAGAAAGTTAACGCTGTTTTTCTTTTTATTTAAAGCTATGATAGCAATGGTTCCTTGACAGTCATTTTAATGAAAATGTTTTGAATGGTAAATCTTGGTCAATAAATTGTTCAGCATCGACTTCAAATTCTGTGCATCACTGGGTTTCAAGTGTTATAAATTATCATAATGTATCATGTTCATTATATCCCCGTAACTAGTCAAGATATAACCATGAAATGTTCAATGATTTTACAAAACAATATTTCCGTTTCCATTCCATTCCATTTTCTGTTCCGCGTTTTACCAAAACCCCAATTAATCCCCACTTCCTTTCACTTTTGATGTCCGTACGAACAAATTTATCGCACTGCTCATTTCGGGGTATGAACTGAAATAGAGTAAAATACACCTTCTTAATCTTACCCATATCCCATGTACATGTACAAGAATTTCGATCCATACATGCATGTGTTTCTTGTCTTCCTTCTCAGAAAGTGTTTTTTTTTTTTTGGTCTCATCAACACTTATGGGAAAAGAGTACCAATTCATTTCCCATAGACCTCAATGTTAACCTTTGGCCCTCTCACTAATTAACTATATCGATTTTAAACAAATGACCGCAAGCATTTCAAAGTTCATTCCAAGTGTTGATAAAAAATGACAAAAAATATATAGGGTCCCGTGCCTTTTATAGGCCATATTTGTACTTTTTTACAACACATAGCAATCTGCAGTAAATTACACACTTCGTTTTCAGCACACCCCTACCATGGTAATTTCCTCAGTCATTTCTCGATTTTGTGCGATAATTTTTCATCCTGACAATTAATTTGAACCTCTATAATATTTCTTTCAATTCCAAATAATTTCACTCTTGATATTAGCCAATCACGCAACACCTAGACATTTATACCTCCGCTCAATCTTGGGGTAAACTGCGTCCGGGTTACGCATACGGGGGTTTGGTACTCTCATTCCTTATAGAGTAAGGGGTACAGCTTAAGGTGGGTCGATCCTCATGTGACTTATCAATATTAATGGTTAAAAGTGGAAAAACTGTATTAATTTCCACTCAATATAGTTTAATCTAATCAATAACCAAAGAAAATGTATATGTTGCCACCCTTTTAAAGATGTCAGACATACAAAAACAGAAGTATATATCAGCATAAAAAAATTGCACATTTTCGTTGAACAGAATGATGAAAATTAATAAAAACTTGTTGAAATGACAAATTTTAAATGTCAACAGTTTAAGAAATCTGATAATTCATAGATATGATATGTCTTACGGCGTGACCGTGCTTGAGGGCGAAGCAAAAAGTATTGGCATTAGTATCTATATCCTAAACAAGACAACAATCAACCCAAAGTTAGCATGAGGACAGAGCTTCATCAAAGCATCCTAATTTTGGACATTTGATCCGCCTATATATTGAACGCTGGAAATATAACACAATTGATGTAAACAGTACATTGTGACGTCATATTCAGCGTCGTTATTTAGCAAATTAACAAACATAGCGTTTGAACCAGGGTAGACGAGATTCAAAATGGAGGAATACATGTCCACGTACTAATATTCGAATCGACGCCATTGCTACCAAACTTTTCAAGTTCCATACGTATGGTTTAATTTTTCATTATTTTCATATATTTTCCTTTTAAACATGTAGATACGAGTTACCTATAAGGAGAGCTCCTCTCTCACGGCCCTTCGGGCCGTGAGAGGGCTTCGCCCTCTAATAAAAATTAATTGTGGATATTAGGGAAAGCATTGTGTCATAGACATGCAGTAGAGGAAATTCCAGCATAGGAGTTATTGCCCTTGACAACATTTTTAAAATTATAGATAATTGATTATCTATGAAAATTTAAAACTTTTTCAGTATCAAAATTTTTTATTTTATTCAGTGAATAAAGTTCCTCTGAAAGATATATTTCAATCATGTGCAAAATTTAAATAGATAAAGATTTTGCAAAAACCTATGACATCACAAGAGGATAGACCAACCTTAATACGGGGTCAAATGGAAACGCGAAATGCAATATAACAAAGAATTGATGTTACAATGTCCACAGAACTACTATAAGACATCATGGTTTTCTAGAATTGTATATTTGTTTTTACGCTGTTCAATATATCTACTGGTTGAAAAATAATACACCATACTTAAATTTTAGTCCCTGGGGTAGGGGGATCTTCGATGATTCCGAACCCGATGTTTATTCGCTAAGTGTAATGCGTTATGCATAAAACTTGGAGGGGCAGATCTCCGTAACTAGAGAGAGTAACATCACCATTTCTTCACAGTGGTGGGAGAGGACCACTAATACCCTACTACAAAAATTTCAGTCCCCGGGGTAGGGGTCTTCGATAATTCCTAACCCGATGTTTATTCACTAAGTGTAATGCATTATGCATAAACATTGGAGGGACGGATCTCCGTAACTAGAGAGAGTAACATCACCATTTCTTCATAGTGGTGGGAGAGGACCACTAATACCCTACCACCAAAATTTCAGTCCCCGGGGTAGGGGTCTTCGATAATTCCGAACCCGATGTTAATTCACTAAGTGTAATGCGTTATGCATAAAAATTGGAGGGGCGCATCTCCGTAACTAAAGAGAGTAACATCACCATTTCTTCACAGTGGTGGGAGAGGACCACTAATACCCTACTACAAACATTTCAGTCCCCGGGGTAGGGGTCTTCGATGATTCCAAACCCGATGTTTATTCACTAAGTGTTATGCATTATGCATAAATATTGGAGGGGCGGATCTCCGTAACTAGAGAGAGTAACATCACCATTTCTTCATAGTGGTGGGAGAGGACCACTAATACCCTACCACAAAAATTTCAGTCCCCGGGGTAGGGTCTTCGATGCTTCCGAACCCGATGTTTATTCACTAAGTCTAATGCGTTATTTAAAAATGTCTGACGAGCGGATCTCCATAACTAATGAGAGTAACATCACCATTTCTTCACAGTGGTGGGAGAGGACCACTGATACCCTACCACAAAAATTTCAGTCCCCTAGGTAGGGGTCTTCGATAATTCCAAACCCGATGTTTATTCACTAAGTGTAATGCGTTATGCATAAAAATTGGAGGGGCGGATCTCCGTAACTAGAGAGATTACCATCACCATTTCTTCACAGTGTTTGGGGTTGGTAACTGGCACCCCATCCTTATAATTCCAGTGTGGTGTTGTTTTGTGCATATAGAGATTTGAATTGCGAACTGCGTTCTGGAATGCAGTTCACTATTGAATTGCGAATAGTGAACTGCGAACTGCGTTCCAAAATCTGAAAGCCCAAATATTTGGTAGACCTATACTTCGCGCTCAGGGTCGTAGCAATGAGGGTTCGTTAGCGTGTCAACGCCTGTCGCGACACGGGACCTACGTTTTTAAGGTCATATCCAAAAGACAGTAAAAATTAATAAAAAAAAAATGAATGATATCGAGGCAATCAGAAAATAAAAATATCTCATTCTCCTTTTAGCAACATAATTTCGATAATTATTGATCAAATTACCTTGAACGAAAATCAAACAGTCCGTCTCAATTTTCTGTATGACATCTTTTTTTCCACAAATTGAGTTATACTGACCTCAGAAACTTTCTCGGGTTTTAGTTTGACTTTTTTAAATGATTTGATATTGTTTTGAATTGATAGTATGAAGTTTGACATTAAAATTCTAAAAACAAAAGGGATCTATAAAAGATGAACAATGGAAATTCTGTGTATTCATTTGTGGTGTTGTGTAAAAGTCGCTACGCCACTTGATTATATTTCTATACAATAAAGTGAATGAATTACTCTCTTGATCGCATATTGTTGTACAGCAGTGGCGGATCTAGAGGGACGGAGTGAGTGGGGTGGGGGTAGCGGGGCTTGATTAAATAAAAGCATGTCAATTTTGTTCATAGGCACCTATGTATGCTTTTTAAATAGTCCATTTATGCCATTTTGGGATCTCCACACTGGGGGGGGGGGGTAGTTATGGGGGGGGGGGGTAGGAGAAAAAGGTACACACTTGTGTCGCATCTCTCTCATTTTCAAAAAAAGGTCCAGATCTGCTATTGTAGAAATGAAAACATAGGGCCAAACCTGAAATCATATTTCGCAATGGCGTCACACCGTGGGTGAATAAAAATGGGGGAGGAGTGTCAAGAATGAAAATGTACGCTGACATTTTTTCAGTTTATATTTAGATGTCATAGCCTATAAAATTTAGATTTTTTTTTTAGAATAAACGTTGGTGGATCTAAAAGGTACGGGAGTACGTGTACCCCAACCCCCTTTGGTTATGGTAGTTGGGGGGGGGGGTCATATAAAAGGATTTCCCTTTCCTTCCCTTTGGTTGCAATTTTTTTTTTTTGATCCGCCACAAAAAAAAAAAAAAAAAAAAATCCTGAAAGGAACTTCTCGGGTCATTCCGTAAGCTCGGGAATATGAATGTGCTGTATTTCACTTGCCGGAAGGGCCCGAGAGTGTGCGATTACTAAAACAAGAGTTGTCTTTCTTGAAGAAGCAGAAGACACTTACAGCGAAAACGAAGATGGACGCCGAATCAGCGTGATCAGACAGAAAGCTTATATTTGCGGATATTTAGCGAAAATGACTGTCGGGTACAGTATTATGACACGTAGGTACCATTTATTTAGATTCCTATGGTTATTTGGTGTTGTCTGAGTTCCATGAAAGAAATATTCAGGACAGACGAGTTTTTCAAATTTCATGGGTGTTGCTAAAACGCGGAATAGAAAATGGAACGGAAAATATTGTATGCAGCGATGTTATGGGGGGTCACCTGTGAATAGATGAAATTGACTGTTTTGAAGAAATATTTACCGGTCAGCGTTTTTGTTACTTAAATAGAAAAAAGAAAACTTTAAAACAAATTAATCATTAAAGCCAAAATATTCACAGCCTTATGTGAGAGTAAAGTAAGAGTAAATTCGGACGGTTGAATGCCATCCATGTCAATCGGAACTCCTCGAATTGCATCCATGTCAGACCATCCGGTGTCGGGTTTATCCGTCCTACAGTTGATTCGTCCCTAGATGATCCGTCCTCGTAAACTGTGTTTGTAGAATTGTATCAGGGGCAGTCGAGCAATGCATCTGTTGTTTCAAGTGTGATAATCAATAATATGTTGACGGTGCTACCGTTTGAGCGAGCGCAGCTACGTAGGTATGTACATATTTTGTAATGTTCATGCTTTGGTCAGGTTTAATTTAAACAATATCTATTTTCCAAATACTCAGTATATGACTAAAATTAGGCAGCATAAACAGCCCTTTCTAGTTTTCTCCCATGGTTTTATATCAAGTCATTAAAACATAAAACTTATACGTGAATGGGATTGAAATATTTTTATACCTATACATTTTATTTCTGCCGCCTTCACGGTGACTTACTTAACCTTTGACCCGCGACTTCTTCTGAACTGTATGCTCTCGAAAATAGAGGCTACTTTCCTTATTTCTACTTTCTATCTTTCCAAGTCACTAATACACACCTATTTGATTTTTAAAAATGAAATTCATATAAAAATCTCCTTGTAGCAATGGCATGCTTTAGAAGAGAAACTTTTAACAAAATTTATAATATTGTACATAATCCTAGTTGTAACACAATGATGAAATATTTCAGCACTCTCAAATAATATTGAATAAATTGCAACATATTTGAGACCCTCTCCACTGTTTTTGTAAGGATACATTGAAATTTATTCACAAAACTAGAATTATAAATGATTTTTCAGTCATGAAGTGGCATCATGGTTTGCATTACTGGACGAGCAAAGGGAATAGATTTATAAGTAGTTCTTATTTTTAGACGTGAAAAAAAAGATTTAAGAAATAATGTTTTTGATCCGGCCGAATTCCATCAATTTTTTTTCGTTTTTATTATTTTTCTTAATCGCTCTGTGTCTAAAGAAAAATGCAAAAGTAAAGGAAGAACCTCAGTCTTGATAAGACATTTTCATGGTTGATATAGAGATTGCAAAATGTTTTGCAGAATTTGTGAGGCCAATCAGCCAGCAACGTCCACCATTTCTGGACACCCATTGTCCGATTTCACCACGACCTGGTGTACATCTTTCAGATGTGGAACTGTGACTATTCACGGTAACAGTAAGATACACGTCTTGTCCGTGACTGCATTATTAGCAGTAAGTCGAACGAGGCAACTGTTGCAGCTAATTTTCACAGACAATTACAAACTCGGGATGTAGTGTTCTTATTGATGCTGGTACTGATTGTTCAGTAAAATATCCAACAAAAGTAGAAGCTCTTATTCGCATAAGCAGTGAAGGCCCACTTATTAGGGCCCCGCATGAAATGCGGGAAGCCCTATAGTAATCACATTGTCCGTCCGTTCGACCGTCCGTCCGTCTGTCTGTCCGTCAACACTTTCTTTGTGACACGATAACTCAAACAGTTTTTATCGTACAGTTTTCAAATTTTGTGTATGTGTATATATTTGTTTTTTTTTATGTAATATAAAAAATGCTTGATGTTACATGTATATTGAATTAAAACACGTCATTCCCAGTCAACAACTTTCGATCGGGATCGGAATACGAAATAAAATTTCTTATATCCGGTTGCAAAGTGAAACTGCTTCATGCTTCAAGTTATTGAATTATGTAGCAATTGCACGTTACACATTAGAGAACTGTTCCTTTTGATAAAGAAAGTCACAAAATAGATACAAAATGAGTGTACCTTATTCATTACTGTTACCGAGCTTTCGTCGGTGAAAATCTCGAAATGGTGTGTTTCGCTGCGCTTCGTCCACATTTTCTATGTGAGTATTTTGATATTTGCTTATGCATTTTTTACGCATACATGGTATGTCTCGGCTAGGAATAATGGAAACTTTCTCACCTATGTATGTAAAGACATATTAATCTCTGTTTTTAAAAATGTAGAACACTTTTATCGAATGACAATGTGTTTGAAAACGCTTAGAGCCCCGATGTCAGAATTTCCTTTTCCAAGACATCAATATGTCAAATTCATAATCGTTTTCGAATAGTATGTACCATATTTTGTACCAGTTATCCATTTTGAGTCCCCTATTACAATGGGATTTTGTTGCACTCTGTTGTGTTTGAGTGGATGTCATGAGTGTCAAACAGAAGTAATTTAAATTGCATAAGTCTCTCAAAAATATGCTTCATGATTCCTTTTTCACAAATTGGCATTCCAGTGTATCTTTATATATTATTAATTCTAACATATATAAAAGCCCCAAACATTGCTATATCAAATACACATGTCACTTTCCTCTAATAACCCTCGGCGGGGCCCTTGCAGACCGTGTCAGTTTTCTAGTTGAGGACTTTAAAGTAAATCCTTGTTTGGAACGCTAGGTTTTCTTCCCCAGAAGCGTACTGTAAAATATACAGGATGGCCCAATGCAATACAACTTTTGCCAGAGTAAATACTTGACTTGTTAGCATCCAGCATGTTTCACAGCACATTTCTATTCAGTTTAAAAATAAAACAAACAAATCGCATACATGGGTGTTGATTTTTTTCTTGAAAGATATTCAAATTAAAAAAAAAACTTGTAGATCTTATTTACAAAATCTTTTACCATGGCAAGTAGAAATTTTTAACATGGCGACTAGATATATGAAAATGGCGACCAGAAATTTTTCTAGGTGGCCATTTTGTGACCTGATAGTAGATGTGACTTGGAGCACTGTTTTGAATATGAATTCTTTATCATGTTTATGGCAAGACCTTGTTATACTTTGGTGTTGACCCTGAACAACAGCAGAACCAATGTGGCTCAGGTGAGCGATGTGGCCACTGGGCCTCTTGTTTATATTGTTATGTTTTTACATTCATCGGGATCTTGTTCCATGGTAGGGCATATGCATATCTAGAGGTAGTAGATGAAACACAGTTCATTATTCCAATATTTCAAGCTCTTTAATCGCAATAGGAACATACTATTGAAAATATATATCAAATATGTTCATTAATCATGTGAGTTTTTTTCCCCTATAGGTGGTGACTGAAGTCTGGTCAGTCGGCAGGCAGCAGTACTCAATTTACCGCATTCCTACAATCCAACTGAAATTACGGGTATTCAGAATCGGCCTTCGAACAGTTGATGGTAAGTAGAATCACAAACAGGATTCAGAAGTCTGACTCTTTAAAAGTAATTAAAATACAGATATTATTATTATACATGTATATACAGGTTTTGTTTTATGTTGCATGTATTTTTTGGCAAAAATGGGGACCTAGACTTGATGCTTTTCAGCTCACCTGAGCCAAAGGCTCAAGTAAGCTTTTCTGTTCAAATTTTGTTCGTTGTCTGTCGTCGTCGTAAACTTTTCACATTTTCGACTTCTTCTCAAGAACCGCTAGGCCAATTTCAACCAAACTTGCCACAAAGCATCCTTAGGTGAAGGGCTTTCAAGTTTGTTCAAATGAAGGGCCATGTCCCTTTCAAAGGGAAGACAATCGCAAAAATGCAAAAATAGGGTGGGGTCATTTAAAAAATTTTTTCTCAAGAACCACTGGTCCAGAAAAGCTGAGATTGACATGAAAGCTTCCTGACATAATGCAGATTCAAGTTTGTTCAAAGCATGGCCCCCCGGTGGTTGGATGGGGCCACAATAGGGGGTCAAAGTTTTACATACAAATATATAGGATAAATCTTTCAAAATCTTCCTCTCAAGAACCACTGAGCCAGAAAAGCTGAGATGTACTTCAAAGCTTCCTGATATAATACAGATTCAAGTTAGTTAAAATCAAGGCCCCCGGGGGTTGGATGGGGCTACAATAGGGGATCAAATTTTTAAATGCCAATATATAGAAAAATCTTTAAAAATCTTCTCAAGGACCACTGAGCCAAAAAAGCTGATATTTACCTGAAAGCTTTCTGACATATTTCAGATTTCAGTTTGATCAAATCATAGCCGCAGGGGTAGGATGGGGTCACAAGTTTTGCATACAAATATATAGGGAAAATCTTTAAATGTGAGCCAAGGTGACTCAGGTGAGCGATGTGGCCCTGGGCCTCTTGTTGAACTCATTTTTATCCTCTTGGACTAGTGACAGGTGTCAATGGTTTTTTTTCCAGAAGCCCGCCCTGGTAGATGGAATCTGCCGCTTGACCAGCAGCACTGTCCAGGTCAGTGGTTACCTATTGCTCTAAACAAGGGTGGCACGTGGAGACTCATTTTTCCTGATGGTCTTGACGTTCACTAGCTGGCAGTATTTGTGACTCATATCAGCCTCATTTACATTCTGAAGTTTAATTCATAACATATTGCTGGATATTTGTAGAGACAGTGGTTGATGCTGGATATATGACTTCCTCAGCCCATCATTACCTGCTGGAGTGCTGGTAGAGGCTGAACGCTTTAATAAATATAACTGTGATCTTGCTGAGATGTAGTAATCCATGGGAATTTTCCAAAGAAGATTCAAGAGAAGTATTCAATTTTCTCATAAGTTCAGACTGTAGAGAGCATGAAAGCAGATATTACAGTTATCTCCCTTAGACTAGATGAATTACAATGCAACACTTTCAAATCATCTAAGTTTAGAGTTATAATGCTGTTTGAATTCTCTGAATTTGGCTACGGTTACTAGTTAAAGACATAACCACATGTATTGCCTCAGTTTACTTACAATTATAACATACAGTATAATTTGTCCAAACCGGCCTCTGAGTACTCCGGAGCTCTGTCAATTCCGGCCATAAAATATAGTCCCTAACATTTCTTTAACAAATCCTTTATTAATAATTGTATTCGGTGTACACAAGGTCCCAACTGCTCGTAATTAGCTCTAATTATCGCATTTAAACCAGCCACCCCACGATGACCAACCTGTCGGTATTCAGTCGATCACACGCGGTGTACACAAAAGGTGTCTCAAGAGAAGCCACAGGTAAGTAAAAGAGTGCAACTGGCGATGAGTCGCGATCAGTTTAAAATAAAACCTGATTTTTATGGGGTGCACTTTTCAATTATGACAGCACCACGCTCGAGGTAATGGCGCCCTCCCCCTAACGACAGAGACGAGAACTGACATTAAAAGACAAAATTCAATTAATCGATGGATTCGATACATTCTTGGAATGAAACAAAATCGGCAACAATTCCGTTATGTTTTTTAAAAGCAGGGTTTCCCCTCGTGGACTTCTCGGAGCTCTATGGCAAGTCAGACAGTGATGATATGCAGTTAGTTAGCATAACTCGCAATGTCCGGTCGATCACTCGGCATTGTATTAGTTTCCGTTTCTCAAATTGAGACAGTTGAAAGCGATACATTTACAATGAAAGCTGGGAAAGACAAATTTTAAACGAACACAACACAAACTTGACGAACGTACATAATGTAGCACTTGATAACGGCGATGGTGTAGACGAAATTGACAATTTACCAACAGAAAATTGCGCGAATAATTCCCAGATTTTAAACTGTTTAATAAAAATTGAAACTTTTTCAAATGAGCACGACAATAAAACACTGATATTTATATTTTACATTTTGAATTCTTTTGTGATATATTAAAACGTTAGCAATCATTACACACGTATGCATAGATAGTGAATACAAGGGAAGCAACTCTCATTCTTGTCAACATTCTGCACTCCGGACTCTGTGCAAACCGGCCAATTTCTTTGGAACCACACATAGCCGGTTTAGACAGATTATACTGTATACCTATAAGTATAAATTGTCCTTCTCTTAATTTTGTATACTTTGTGGAATTTATTATCACTGTTCGTTATCTTCTCTTTATATTACCAGTATATTCTATGTACCTGACTCACCAGGAATGCATTGTTAGGTCACCTTAGTCACTCAGGTGATCGTTTGCTATTGATCTGCCCGTTCGTTATTGTCATCTGTCGATTGTATGTATGGATTCGTTTAACACCTCCCTCAACAAAATTTCACTCATGGAGACATCATCAATTCCGGCGAAGGGCTGCAAAATTTAGGTCTATGCTCGGCGCTTATGGCCTTTGAGCAGGGAGGGATTTTTATCTTGCCACAAAACATTCTTGGGAAAAGGGGATTCATGTTTGTTCAAATGAAGCAGCGTGTCAACTTGAAAGGGGTAATTATACAGTGAAACTTCTCCAAATCGGCCCCTCAGAAAACCATTCCTCTCTGAATATCGCCCAATTCTTAAAGTCTCTGTAGGAATCTTAACATATCCTTTCAAAGAAATTCATATAGTCCAAAATGTGACTTATCGAGATTTCCGCCATTTTTGACAAGGCCAAAATAAAAATATTGTTTGTTTCCCCTCGCCCGACCGAGTCTGAAAATTCACACCGACCCATAAGTTTTTATTACGCCATTCTGGTGAAGTTTTTTTTTTTAATTTTAAGAAAATTTCAAGGTCGTTTCTGGTGCAGATCAGTATTTTATAATGACAAAAATTTTCTATATCTTCTTTGGTTTCGATCCAAAATAAAAAAAATAATAATACGAATACAGGAGGTGTTCTGGTCCGAAATCTAGAAATTTCGCCGCCTCCAGCTGGAGGCAGCATTCTCTGGCTGATTTCAAATACTTACAAGCCGAATTCAATTTTAAGCTCATAACTAATCAATAAAACGATTCTTCTTGTACTTACTAATATCGATTTTATGGGTTCTTTCATCACATAAACAGTCTCTTGAAAACATTTTATCAAACTGTCGAGCTTTGTTTTGAGTCACGAGACTCGTTTGCTCAAATGGCAGTGAAAATTCGGTTGACTACAACTGTTGGTTTCTGTTTAATATCGAATTTTGGATTGATATTTTCTTTTAATCGATATTAATAAGTACAAGAATCATGATTGTTTTATTGATTAGTTACAAGTGAGTTTAACATTGAATTCGGCTCGCAATTCGGACTAGTGATCTGCAAGATCGAGATGGAGAAATGTTGTCTATACGAGGAGCGAGGAAACAAGAGAATTCGGGGCATCCAGTGTGCAAGTTGTGTTCTTCAGTAGGGGAAAGTGCTGATATTTCGGACGGATGCGATATTTTTGACAGTCAATCAGAAGCATTCTGAATTTAACTTATTTCTGAACTAATGCTATATTTACAAACTGGAAAACACCTAATTATATGCACATTTGTAACTCAGCTCTGATTGGTTGATGTCATCATCCATTTTGTTTGATCGGCAAAATCAAGTCCCGTTGAAACGTTTTCTGGTAAACTAGATCTACCGATATCATTTAAAAATATAATCAAAATCACTATCATATACAAATTAAGATAATGTGCAAAAAACAAAAGAATAAAATGTCAGTGAACCATAAATAAAAGACAGCAACCGAGTTTACCAATTTTATAACACCATGTGTCCAAAACTAACACCATTGTCCATAGTTGCAACATTCTCCCTAACTTTATTTAAGTGTTAGTATGTGGCATAAATAGCAGAGAAAATTCTGATGAAACCCAATGTTCGTCGAATCAACCAATATGTATACATGTAGTCCAATGCCTAAGTTTAGTGGTTAGATAATGAGCATTTCCAAAATACATGAAGTACTGTCCAAAATATCGACACCTTCCCTAATTGCAAAACGTGGCAATCAAAGCAGAATTTACGCGAGAACTGACTATACGAGTTTGATGAGGAAACATGGATGATGTGATTCACGACGTTTGGTATCGGGCATTGTTAATGGTTATGGGAATTTCATAATAAATAAAATTCTGCTAGCTAAAAAAAACAAAAAACTTTTTACTTACCTACCGACCTTCCTCTGAAATTTAGGGTCGGGAGAGGGGAAACAAACATATTTTTAAATGTGGCCCAAGGGACTTCTGGGATGATCCTCAGTTAAAGGTTCAGATTTAGCTCGGATTATTCTGTGCTCTTTAGTCATTGGACCTTGCAGTATGAGCCAGAGCACTGCGCTCGCTATTAGTATGCAAGTAGCTGCATTTAATTCAAATTGAAGTTGAACACAAGGACCCCAGGGGTAGGGTGGGGGCAGAATATGGAATCAGAGTTTTATATGGTAATATGCAGAAAATTTATTAAAACAAAGACTTTTCAAGAGTAGCAGGGCCACACTAAATCATATCCAAATGCAAATGTCCCCAAGTTGTGTGAAAACAAGGTTTTTTTATGACCCTGACTAAGGATGGGGTGGAATTGTTTTTGTCCTGTCTGTCTGAAATTTTAACCTTCCTCATAACTTTTAAATAATGAGCAATGGGGCTCTCATATTTGCATTCTTTTTTATAGCCATAAAGTCTTTCACCTCGTGACCTTGACATTAGAGTTTCATCTACTGACCGGTTTAGGTAGGACTTTCACATTTTGTATACATATAATGCCCTGAACGTTTTACAGAATAGTCATATTGGTATTGAGACATTCCTGTGTTGTGTGAATTTAAGTTTGCTTTATGTCGTGAACTTAGGGGCTAGGTGGGGCCACAAAATAGTGTCAACATATTTCATAGGAATAATGATTGAAAATACAAAAAAAAAATTGAAAATCAAAACAGCTGACCAAGAGCAAGGTGACTCGGGTGAGTGATGTGGCCTAAAGGCTTCTTTGGGATTAAACTCTAAGGTTATAAAGTATGTTTCTAACAATTTATCTGAAATTATTTGTATATGTTGATTTTGGGGTCCAAAAGGTCAAGGTCACTACTGGACTTCATAGGAAAGCTAGTATAAATTCATTACGGAAGCATATGCCCTGCGTTGCAGAGTTTTTATTCATATTCTATCATGAAACAGAGAACAAAGTCGCTTGACAAAATTTTCTTCCAAAAATTTACTGAGCATTTTCAACTTGCAGACAATTTTACTTGCCTGTCTGATTTCTGGTGATTCCAGCACTCAATGCTACTTTGGTTTTTCAGCTTTCTGGACCTTAAAAGATGTTGACACCCTGCTGATGGAGCAGATCCTATTTCTTAGAAGCAGAAAGCAGTTCTCTTACCATCAGATCTGATCCATTTTTGGAGATAGCCTTTTGTATGGAGCTGGTAATTTTGTTTTCCTTTTTAGTTCACTTGAAATCTAAGCTAATGTGAGCTTTTTTGATCTCCCCTTATCTGTGGTCCATTCGTCCTTTCTTATGTAAACTTTTATGATCCCCAAAAAATTTGAGGAGCATTAATACATTCTCTGTCATGTCTGTTCCACCTCATATCTCCTAAACTTTTTCATCAGAAATTGATCAAATTGATCACAAATGTTCAGGTAAGGACTTGTGGACCAAAGTCTATCAAGGTCATTGTGGAAAGGCCAAGGTCACTCAGATAATAAAAGTTCCTTATTTCAACAGTTTTTGATTCCCGTCTCCTAAACCATTCATCAGAAATTGATCAACAATAGTTCTTGGGACGGGACGTTTGGTTCAAGGTCATTTTTGAAAAGTCAAGGACACTCAGAACATGTACTTTATAGAAGGAAAAAATGCTTATTTCAACTGTTTTAGCTCACCTGATTCTGATCGCCTGTTGTCCGTCATCTGTCTATCCGTCGGTAAACTTTTTACATTTTCGACTTCCTCTCCAGAACCACTGGCCAATTTCAAACCAAACTTGGGGAAAAAGCATCCTTGGGTGAAGATCATTTAAGTTTGTTCAAATGAAGGGCCATGCCCCCTTCAAAGGAAATGATCACAAAAATGCTAAAATAGGGTGGGGTCGTTTAAAAAGTTCTTCTCAAGAATCACTGGGCTAGAAGAGTTGAAATTTACATCAAAGCTTTCTAACAGTGCAAATTTAATTTTGTTCAAACCAAAACCCACAGGAGTAGGGTAGGGCCACAATAGGGGATCAAAGTTTTACATGCGAATATATAGGTACAAATTTACATGAAAGTTTTCTGACATAATACAGATTAAAGTTTGTAAAAATCATGGGCCAAGGTGACTCGGGTGAGCGATGTGGCCCATGAGCCTCTTGTTGAATAGCCTTTGATCACATATCACACAAGTAAGGGGGGAGATCAAACGTTCAATGTTTCACAAAAAACTAAATTCAAATAGTTTTCACCAAGACCCCCCCCCCCCCCTTTAGAATGTTGAAACTAATTGATTAACAAGTATAAACATACGATTATAAATAACACTCTGTGTAATTTTCTACTGTTTATTCACAATTGAAAGTGCACATTAAAACTATTAGATGTTTATTAAAATGTAATGTTATTATGTGGTTTTTAACAATAGCTTAATTGTCATTTTTCTCTTTCCACTAAAGTGTAATCAATGTTGGATGACAGGAACTTATGGGTTATTTTATCCCCCCTCCCCCTAACTATTTGAATTAATTTTTTTATCCAACATCGATCTTTTGATACTTGCCCCTAAGTAACAGGCAAATTGAAGGCTCAAGTTAGCTTTTCTGATTAAAACTTTCTGTTGTCTGTCATTTGCGTCGTTGTAAACTTTTCAAATTTTCATTTTCTTCAGAACAACTTGGCCAATTTCAAACAAATAATATTTGGGTGATGGGGATTCAAGTTTGGTCTAATGAGGGGCAACATCCTTCTCCAAGGGAAGATAATAGTGAAATTACACTGACAAATTTTAAAATCTTCTCCAGAACTAAAGGGCCAATTTCAATCAAACTTGGTAAAAATCATCCTTGGATGAATGGGATTTACATTTGTTCAAATGAAGGGCTGTGCCCCCTTCAAAGGAGAGATAATGCCGAAAATGCAAAAATAGGGTGGTGTCATTTAAAAACCTTCTCCTCAAGAATCACTAAGCTGGAAGAGCTGAAATGTACACATAAGCTCTCTGCCATAGTGCAGATTCAAGTTTTGTGAAAATCATGGCCCCAGGGGCCAGGGATAGGTTAGGAACACAAAAGGGGATCAAAGTTTACATGCAAATATATTGGGAAAATCTTTAAAAATCTTCTTGTCAAGAACCACTGGGCCAGACAAGTTCAAATTTACATGACAGCTTTTATATGTTGTATGTATATTTCCTGTGGCAAGACAGTTCATTTTATATCGTGACCTTTGACCTTGTGACCTTCAACTAGGATTTTGGTCTACTTTTGAAACATAATCTATCAAATATATTTGGATCCATTTTAGGTGGGGCTTTCATTTTTAGCTCACCTGAACCGAAGCTTCAAGTGAGCTTTTCTGATTACATTTTGTCCGTCGTCCGTCCGTCTGTAAACTTTTCACACTTTCGACTTCTTCTCCAGAACCCAAGGGCCAAATTCAACCAAACTTGTCACAAAGCATCCTAGGGTGAAGGGGATTCAGATTTGTTCAAATGAAGGGCCATGCCCTTTTTCAAGGGGAGATAATTAAGAATATGTGAAATTTTGGTGGCATCTTATAAAAATCTTCTTCTCAAGAACCACTGGGCCAGAAACGATGAAAATTATAGACAAGCTTTATTAGGTAGTGCAGATTGGATCCAAGTTTTACATACAAATATATAGGACCAATCTTTAAAAATCTTCTTCTCAAGAACCACTGAGCCAAAAAAGCTGAGATTTATATGAAAGCTTCCTGATATAGTGCAGATTCTAAATTGTTAAAATCATGGCCCCCGGGGGTCGGATGGGGCCACAAGGGGGATCAAAGTTTTACATACAAATATATAGGAAAAATCTTTAAAAATCTTCTTTTCAAGAACCACTGAGCCAGAGAAGCTGAGATTTATATGAAAGCTTCCTGATAGAGTGAAGATTCTAAATTGTTAAAATCATGGCCCCCGGGGGTCGGATAGGGCCACAATAGGGGATCAAATTTTTACAAACAAATATATAGGAAAAATCTTTAAAAAATCTTCTTCTCAAGAACCACTGAGCCAGAAAAGCTGAGATTTAATATATGAAAGCTTCCTGATATAGTGTAGATTCTAAATTGTTAACATCATGGCCCCCGGAGGTCGAATGGGGCCACAAGGGGGATCAAAGTTTGACATATAGATATATAGGAAAAATCTTTAAAAATCTTCTTTTTAAGAACCACTGAGCCAGAGAAGCTGAGATTTATATGAAAGCTTCCTGATATAGAGCAGATTCTAAATTGTTAAAATCATGGCCCCCGGGGATCGGATGGGGCCACAATAGGGGATCAAAGTTTGACATACAAATATATAGCAAAAATCTTCTTCTCAAGAACCACTGAGCCAGAAAAGCTGATATTTACATGAAAGCTTCCTAACATAGTGTAGAGTTAAGTTTGTTCAAATCATGGCCCCCGGGGATTGGATGGGGCCACAATAGGGGATCCAAGTTTTACATACAAATATATAGGACCAATCTTTAAAAATCTTCTTCTCAAGAACCACTGAGCCAAAAAAGCTGAGATTTATATGAAAGCTTCCTGATATAGTGCAGATTCTAAATTGTTAAAAGCATGGCCCCCGGGGGTCGGATGGGGCCACAAGGGGGATCAAAGTTTTACATACAAATATATAGGAAAAATCTTTAAAAATCTTCTTTTCAAGAACCACTGAGCCAGAGAAGCTGAGATTTATATGAAAGCTTTCTGATATAGAGCAGATTCTAAATTGTTAAAATCATGGCCCCCGGGGATTGGATGGGGCCACAATAGGGGATCAAAGTTTGACATACAAATATATAGCAAAAATCTTCTTCTCAAGAACCACTGAGCCAGAAAAGCTGATATTTACATGAAAGCTTCCTAACATAGTGTAGAGTTAAGTTTGTTCAAATCATGGCCCCCTGGGGTAGGATGGGGCCACAATAGGGGATCCAAGTTTTACATACAAATATATAGGAAAAATCTTTAAAAATATTCTTCTCAAGAACCACTGAGCCAGAAAAGCTGATATTTACATGAAAGATTTTTGACATAGTGCAATTCAAGTTTGTTCAGATCATGGCCCATGGGGGTAGGATGGGGTCACAAGGGGGGATCAAAGTTTTACATACAAATATATAGGAAAAATCTTTTAAAAATTTCTTCTGAAGAACCACTAAGCAAGAGAAGCTGAGATTTATATGAAAGCTTCCTGATATAGTGCAGATTCTAAATTGTCAAAATCATGGCCCCCGGGGGTCGGATGGGGCGACTATAGGGGATCAAAATTTTACATACAAATATATAGGAAAAATCTTTAAAAATCTTCTCAAGAACCACTGAGCCAGAAAAGCTGAGATTTATATGAAGGCTTTCTGATATAGTGCAGATTAAGGTTTGTAAAAATCATGGTCCCTGGGTGTCAGATGGGGCCACAAGGGGGATCAAAGTTTTACATAGAAATATATAGGGAAAATCTTTAAAAATCTTCTCAAGAACTACTGAGCCAGAGAAGCTGATATTTACATGAAAGCTTTCTGACATAATGCAGATTCAAGTTTGTTGAAATCCTGGCCCCCGGGGGTTAGATGGGGCCACAATAGGGGATCAAATTTTTACATACAAATATATAGGGACAAACAATCTTTAAAAATCTTCTTCCCAAGAACCATTGAGCCAGAAAAGCTGATATTTACATGAAAGCTTCCTAACATAGTGTAGAGTTAAGTTTGTTCAAATCATGGCTGCCTGGGGTAGGATGGGGCCACAATAGGGGATAAAAGTTTTACATACAAATATATAGGAAAAATCTTTAAAAATATTCTTCTCAAGAACCACTGAGCCAGAAAAGCTGATATTTACATGAAAGATTTTTGACATAATGCAGATTCAAGTTTGTTCAGATCATGGCCCATGGCGGTAGGATGGGGCCACAAGGGGGGATCAAAGTTTTACATACAAATATATAGGAAAAATCTTTAAAAATCGTCTTCTCAAGAACTAATGGGCCAAAGAAGTTCAAATTTACATGAAAGCTTTCTGACATAGTGTAGATTCAAGTTTGCAAAAACCATTGTCTTCAGGGGTAGGTTGGCGCCATAATAGGGACTATGTTTTTGCATGCAAATATATATGGAAAGTATTCTGATATGGACCAAGGTGACTCAGGTGAGCGATATGGCCCATGGGCCTCTTGTTTGTATATAGATTCTTTATGGAAAAACCTTATTTTGTGAAGTTTGACCTTAACCTGGGAGTTCGATCATTCTGACGTATTCAATATCTCCTGAACATATTTTGTATTAAAATTTTTATGACAATACCTATTTTTTCATACTATAATCTTTGACTTTGTGACCTTGAAATTTGACCTTATTTCAAGGAAATGTAACCTACCAAATATTTTCAATAGTATTCAAGGCAGGGCTTTCATATTTTGTTTATAGGTTCTTGTTGACAAAACGACCTTGTGGTACAATCACATTTGATCTTTTGACCTCCACCTACTTTCCAAAAAAATGGCCTAGTTAATATCTTCTAAACTATTTAAGGAAAAAGCTTTTATATTTTGTGTATAGATTTTTATGGCAAGACTTTGATTTAGTGTTTGACCTTATGACCTAAATCTACTTTTGATAAGAATCTGACCTCTTCATTATCTCCTGAACTATTTAAGATAGAGCTTTCATAGAACTTCTAGGACTCAGTATTCATACATGTGCACTGGTTTGGTCTCATTTTGATACATTCAGTATCATTGTATCGATCTTTTGAGTATAAATTTGTGATCTAAAAGCATGATATAATGGTGTAAAGGATCAGTTTGTGGTTAACCAATATTTAATGTGAAAATAAATATTGTAGGGTAACGGTTACTGGAGACATGCTGTTGATTGATGAGGATAATTTTCCTGAGACTCTGACATATTGCAGGACCTGGATAGCTCTACTGGTGTTCAAAATGCCAGGTTTGTTAATGGAATTACATGTAAATGTTCCATGGAATGTCAGATTTGTTAATGGATTTACATGTGAAATGTTCCATGTAATGGCCAGGGCATATGTAATATAGCATTAATATTTTTAATGAAACTCAGGTGACCTATTGCAATTGGTCTACATCCGTTGTCATGCGTTGTCTGTCGTGTTAGGTGTGTTAACATCTTCAAGACAACGGGGAAATAAATTGTAAATTTCAGAATTCCTGGACTCCTGTGGCTTTAGGGGCGGGGCAAAAACTGTCCAAATTTGACCAATTTTCAAAAAATCTTCTTTACGACTATACATGTGTAAGAAAAACTCAATGCATAGGGATGTAGAGCAGGAAAGCCTCTATCAAAATTGTAAATTTCATGATCCCTGGGGTAGGGGTTCTGACCTCAGGGCGATGCCAAACATGCTATATAATATTGGTGTGTAAAACACTTAAATGACATCTTCTTAAGTGCTGTTGAACCTTTCTTGTCAGCGGAACTCCTCTGAGAACACTCAACATCATTTCGTGAATCTTTGTAGTTAATAGAAACATGCTGTGTAGATGTGCATATTCCCAGGAAATTCTGATTGTCCCTTTTGAACTTAGAATTTTGAGTCCTTCTGTCCTGTTGTTGTCAGTACAATTCCTCAGAGATCGCATAACAGAATTTGATGAAAATTTGTAGTTAATAAGGACACACTGTGTAGATGTGCATATTCCCAGAAAATTCTGATTCAATTATTTTTCTTGGAGTTATGCCCCTTTTGAATTTTGAGCCCGTCTGTGCTGTTCTTGCAGTAATGCATAGCATTACCATTCATTATGTGAGACATTGTTAAGCAATGTTGGAGCGTGGGGTATGTGAACTTGATCACTTTTACTTTCTTTCATTAGTCAGGTGCTCTAACCATTGAACAACCATGACGGGTCTATCCGAAACCCCTGTATTACTAGTCACGTGCTCCAGTCATTGAGCTACCGTGACCGGTTTATCTGACACCCCTGTATGAGTCAGATATTTTAACCATTGAGCTACCATGACCAGTCTATCAGAGATCCCTGTATTACAAGTCAGGTGCTCTAACCATTGAGCTACAGTGACCGGTCTATCAAAGACCCCTGTATTATTAGTCAGGTGATCTAACAATTGAGCTACCATGACTGGTCTATCAGAGACCCCAGTTGTACTATTCAGGTGCTCTAACCATTGAGCTACCATGACCGGTCTATCTGAGACCCCTGTATTACTAATCAAGTGCTCTAACTATTGAGCTACTGTGACTGGTCTATTGGAGACCTTTGTATTACTAGTCAGGTGCTCTAACCATTGAGCTACCATGACCGGTTTATCCGAAACCCCTGTATTACTAGTCACATGCTCCAGTCATTGAGCTACCGTGACCGGTTTATCCTAGACCCCTGAGCTACCAAAAAAAAAACAACAACTATTGAGCTACCGTATGACCAGTCTATCTGAGATCCCAGTATTACTAGTCAGGTGCTCTAACCATTGAGCTACCATGACAGGTCTATCAGAGACCCCTGTATTACTAGTCAGTTGCTTTAAGCATTGAGCTACCATGACCGGTCTATCGGAGACCCCTGTTGTACTAGTCAGGTGCTCTAATCATTGACCTACCGTGATTAGTTTATCGTAGACCCTTGTATTAATATTCAGGTGCTCTAACCGTTGAGCTACCATGACCGGTCTATCAGAGATCCCTGTATTACTAGTCAAATGATCTAACAATTGAGCTACCATGACCGGTGTATCAGAGACCCATGTTGTACAAGTCAGGTGCTCTAACCATTGAACTACCGTGACCGGTCTATCGGAGACCCTTGTATTACTAGTCAGGTGTTCTAACCATTCAGCTACCATGACCGGTCTATCAGAGACCCCTGTTGTACTAGTCAGTTGCTTTAACCATTGAGCTACCGTGACTGGTCTATCGGAGACCCTTGTATTACTAGTCAGGTGTTCTAACCATTGAGCTACCATGACCGGTCTATCAGAGATCCCTATTGTACTAGTCAGGTGCTCTAACAATTGAGCTACCATGACTGGTCTATCAGAGACCCCTGTATTACTAGTCAGTTGCTTTAACCATTGAGCTACCGTGATCGGTCTATCCGAGACCCTTGTATTACTAGTCAGGTGCTCTAAACATTGAGGTACCGTGTCCGGTCTATCAGAGACCCCTGTATTACTCTAACCATTGAGCTACCGAGACCAGTCTATTAGAGACCCTTGTATTACTAGTCAGGTGCTCTAACGATTGAGCCACCGTGAGCGGTCTATCAGAGACCCCTGTTGTACTAGTCAGGTGCTCTAACCATTGAGCTACCATGGCCAGTCTATCCAAGACCCCTGTATTACTAGTCAGGTGTTCTAACCATTGAGCTACCGTGACCGGTCTATCTGAGACCCCTGTATTACCAGTTAGGTGCCCAGTTTTTCAGAGACCCCTGTATTACTAGTTAAGTGCCCAGTTTTTCAGAGACCCCTGTATTACAAACCATGTGCTCCGTGCTTAGAACATCTGACTAGTAATACACGGGTCTCTGATACACCGGCCACTGTAGCTCAATAGTTAAAGCACCTGATTAGTAATACACGGGTCTCTGATACACCGGCCACTGTAGCTCAATAGTTAGAACACCTGATTAGTAATACAGGGGTCTCTGATAGACCGACCACTGTAGCTCAATAGTTAGAGCACCTGACTAGTAATACAGGGGTCTCTGTTAGACCGGTCACTGTAGCTCAATAGTTAGAACACCTGATTAGTAATACAGGGGTCTCTGATGGACCGGTCACTGTAGCTCAATAGTTAGAGCACCTGATTAGTAATACAGGGGTCTCTGATGGACCGGCCACTGTAGATCAATAGTTAGAGCACCTGACTAGTTATACAGGGGTCTCGGATTTGATTTCCAGTTGAAGCACGAGTTTTTCCTTCCTGTTACATTTACATATATATAAACATGTAAATATACCACACTGTAATAGACTGGACATTTTGTAAGATAGTTAAGTTCTGAAATACAGACAATTGTTGACAATACAGTTAGATATAATTACACTTTGTGTTTTGTAGGACTATGGAGTGTCGTGATGTTATTGATGGTCAACAGAAGACTGTGACCTTGAATCTGAAGATCTGTGATGAAGACTGGACGTTTGGGGTCACTCTCTGTTACAGTACTACAAATCTAAGTAAGTACTCAGTAATAATGTAAGACTGAACTCTGTATCATGTTTATCTAATATAAACATTGTAAAATCAAACACATATTGAAATACATAATTAACAAACGAATAGTTAGTAGTTTATCACACACAAACAAGTATATGTACTTGTATAGATGTACTATAATTCAAGGCTACACACAAAATACTGACAAAGTGACTTAGTACATCACAAGAACTGATTTACCTTTATTTACATTTCATGATTAACATGTGTCTGATTGTATATAGATAATTAACTAGTAACACAATCTAATTATTAATTAGTATACTAAGATTAGATATAATAATACAGATATTGTAAGATATAATTACTAAACAGCAGTGAGAGACTAATGTTCTATCAGTTAAACTCACAAACACAAGTACATGTTAATTACACATCACAGACACAGGGCTGTAATTAACACGGGGCTGTAATTAACACAGGGCTGTAATCAACAAACAGATGTAATCAACACAAAGATGCAATTAACACTGTGTTTAGGTGTGTAATGAACAGGGTTTTTAGATGTGTAATTAACACTGTAGAGATGTGTAATTAACACTGTGTTTATAGATATTGGATTTTCTTCACTTTAGCAGTGTGACACTCAGCCACAAAGAGGTTGTCTCTGATGTCCACACATAAACCCCATGGAGACTCTAAATCACAGTGAATGTAACGGAGGAACTGTCCGTCCTGATCTAGGATGTGGATACGGTTATTGCCACAGTCTGATGTCAGGATGTGACTCTGGCTGTCTGTAGTGATGCCCACTGGATCAAATGATTGCTTGGTATTAGAGGGATGACCAGTGTATCTAAATCGGAGTTTTCCTGACTGATTGACCACCACTACTGCACTAACGTTATAGTCAGCCACACAGATATCCAGGTTCTTGTTCTCACTGAGGTATTTAATGTAACCATCAGATTTATAGAGAGGACGACCCTGATCATCAAACTGAATGCTTTGTTTCTCTGTGGAGCCGGAGTAACGCACGACTTTGTATTGTGTGTAATCATCACTGATCATGGTAACCAGGAGATCATCAGAGGCGGTACTGCAGACATAGAGAGGGTACCACCCCTGTAGTGTGATCACGGTCTGTATCTGTTTATTCTTAATTAAATTAACAGTTCTATCTCTAGGGTCAGTATAAACAAGATCTCCGTCCCGTGTCACTGCTATGTCCCGCGGTCTGTTCCCTGACTTGGTTTGTATTGATGTCAGTAGTTCACTCTGGAGGTTGAGCAGCTTCATGGTGTTGTTTAACTCCCCGCGTGTCCAGACTTGATCTTCACTCAGACAGCTAACACTGTATAGACTGTTATACCCAGTGTCTATGGTGGCGGTGACGCGCGGCTCATCAAGCAGTGGTTTGACTGGAGGAGACGATACAGCTTCTGCTGACTTGATTGTGTCGCCATGTTCTGTGTTAATGGATAATGGCGACAGAGAACCAAACATTTCATTGAGCTGATCTTTGTTTATTTTCTGAGCAGACAAACTGGGTACTGTAACTCGGACTTTAGGCGGTAATGTTCTAAATTCGGAATTCCTAGATTTGTAAGTAGAGGTTAAGGAGACGTCATTTGATTTTAGGATTGATTTCAAGTCGGACATGATCTGTTTGAGTTCCGCCATTTTCTGTGTGATTTCATCTGTATTTTTATTCAGGGTAGATAGGTGTTTGTTTTTCATCTCCTGAATGTCGGATTTCCGCTGGTTGACAATGACGGTGATCTCCCTGTGTAAGATTTCTCCTTGTTGATCGGCAATTGTTGTTAGTTCTCCGTAATTCGTTTCTAACTCGGCTTTCTCAGTTTGCACATCGGACGCCATTTCTTCATATCGCGGGTAAATTCTGGTCTCGACTTCGTCCAGATCTTTCTGTAAACTTTCTGTTTTAGCGCTGAGTTTTTCCAGAATATCTGATATATCGTGACTTTCATGTTTACTTGAGGAGACGCAGGTAGAACAGACAGGAAGGTCACATTTCTCACAGTAATGTTTACAGAGTTCGTCGGCGTGGTCTGGACATTTTGAGTAGTTAAGAGATTTTCTGTATTTATAGAGCACGACTTTGTGTCTTATAGACGAATCCGAGAGGTGCTTCCCAACACAGGTCTGGCATAGATTTATATCACAACGTTCACAGTGACTCTGTAGGTGGGCAGTTTTACAGAGGTCACACAATAGGATAATCTGGGCTCTGCGGAACGGATCCATTTCTGATGTCGGTGTCACATGAGGAGTTCACTGTTAATTAAAATAGGGAATTTAGATTAAAGATTTAGATATTTTGAATCACATGACCAGCTAGAATTACAGTATGTTATATAAACTGGATCACTTATATACCAGACATGAATGTAATGAATTACTACCCCCCCCCCTTTTCAGAAATGTATGAGATTATTTTAAAATGAGTAGATCTATCTTATTGATCACACAAATATGGATATTAAGTTTGTCTCACCTGAAAATCCAACATGGCCTCCCTGTTCTTTCGACCTTCCGTCTAGTCCTGTGATTAAATACCTGTGCGGTGCGTCAGCCTGTATACATTATCTATTTAAATAGAGTTTTAAAGTTTGTTTTGACCTAGTTCATGTTGGGTAGCAATGTCAACATTGACGTCACAAGATAGAATTGTTTCAATCTATGTAAAATAGAATCCCTTCATTGTTGTCCACGTACAGTATCAATTGCGCCTGGGGGGGGGGGGGTATATAATAATCAGTACTACTGTCTCAGTTTGGACAAAGTTTTATATAGAGACAACACCTGATTTAGGTGAAGCACTTACGGACGTAGCATTGAGGGCTGTTTATCGTGCCAAAGACTAGTTTGCATTGAGGGTTGTTTATCGTGCCAAAGACTAGTTTGCATTGAGGGTTGTTTATCATGACTATGCAGGCGCGACGTTGTAAATTTCTTCTCGCTATTATCCAGTGTAAAATTCCAAACCAACTTACATGTATGTGAGTGACGTGTGACTTTCACAGAAATAAACAAAGTTCTGTTGAGCGCTTAGTGAAGGACATTGTATTGTTAATTAAAACAAAACATTATAAACATTTAGAGGCAAAATCAAACGTCTGACAGCCTCGCATAGTAATATTAAATTAATTATCATTTACTCCCTGTATCATAAATAAATAAAATTAATCACACTGTCCTAATTCTACCCAATGGATAGATAGATTGATTGATTGATGTTTTCCGCCACACTCAACAATTTTTCAGTTATCTGGTGGCGCCCAGTTTTTATTCGTGGAAGAGAGAACCCAGATACAATGTACCTGGGAAGAGACCACCGACCTTCCGCAAGTAAACTGGGAAACTTTCTCACCGGCGCGAGCGATTTGAACCCGCACCGACAGAGGTGAGAGGCCGTGTGATTTTGAGCGCGATGCTCTAACCACTCGACCACGAATGCCCATCCCAATGGACAGAAAGAAAGATAGATAGATAGATATCAATTGACGGTTACACATTCCCAGGTCAATATGGTTTACAACATAATATTATACAGGTAAATTATTCCCCGCGTATCGACCTGTATCCTTCTGATCACCTGTAGTACCACGGTGGCGGATCTAGAGGGAGTTAACAAGTGGAAGTTGAATTTTTAGAACTGAATAAATATCTTATTAAGAAACCTCAAGCCATTTTTTTTCTTCAAATTTATAACATGATATCGCAGTTAGATAGGGATGAAATAGTCTGTATCATTGCGATAATCATAAAACTACATACTACAGGGTTTGACACTAAGGCACGTCCGACCGACCGAGTCTACTAAATGATAGGCCCGGTCAGGTAAAATGTTGATTTACTAGTCCGACTGGTCGTGTTAAAAAATAAACAAGAAGCTTTACTTTAAACCGTAAGATATTTTATTCTTAACTAAAAGAAAATAATTGTAAAGAGTTTGCAAGCAATCTTGAACCGTGTGATGGAATAATCTTTATTTTTAGTTCTAACAAATAAGTCGCGGTCGGAAGTGATGTTTTACGACATCTACTAGATGTTAATTTTAAACGGTTTATTTGAATTTACTATAATAAAGTGTTTATCAAGTCAATAAATTACGTCGTAAACAGCTATTTATCAGTGTTGACATCTGTGCGGGAATGTCTCTATATTTAAATACGACTTCTCGTCCACAAGGAAAGACGTCCCAGGAGAAAAAAGAAAAGGTTAGGAAGAAACAAAGCAGGGATTATGAAATGTAAATTAAAGAAAAAGCCGGTTGAGGTCATTTTATGCTAAATAGACTAAGGCATATCCGTGTCGGGTAGAATTTAAAGAAACAGAAAACGTGTTTGAAAATCAAATGCAATGACGAGAATTAATTAAGATATTTTTGAGACAATTAAATACGTTTTGGTTCAAAGTTAACGTTTGTCATTTAAATGAAATATTTAAATATGGAGAAACTATCAGGGGGGTGGGGGGGGGGGGGTTCCTGGAAAGTTGGTCAGGGCTAGTTGATATAAAGTCAGGTCTAGTAAAAATCATTTGAAGTAGCCCGACTGGTCTAGTGCTGAAAAAAGTAAATGTCAAACCCTGTACTATTACTGTAAATTGTGTACAGCAATCAGGACGGTCTTTTCTGTATACTGACAATAAACTTAACACGCTAATCAGAATTTTACAGACTTTTCTGTATTCTGACAATAAACTTAACAAGCTAAGCAGAATTTTACAAACTTTTCTGTATACTGACAATAAACTTAACAGGCTAAACAGATTTTTACAGACTTTTTCTGTTTACTGACAATAAACTTAACAGGCTAAACAGATTGATTGATTGAAAATTGTTTTACGTCCCTCTCGAGAATATTGTACTCATATGGAGACGTCACCACTGCCGGTGAAGAGCTGCAACATTTGGGCCTATGCTCGACGCTTATGGTCATTGAACAGGGAGGGATATTTATCGTGCCACACCTGCTGCGACACGGGACCTCGGTTTTTTGCGGTCTCATCGGAGGGACCGTAGCGGAATTTTACAAACTTTTCTGTATACTGACAATAAACTTAACACGCTCGACAGAATTTTACAGACGTTTGTGTATACTGACAATAGACTTAACACGCTCAGCAGAATTTTACAAACTTTTGTGTATACTGACAATAAATTGAACACGCTAATCAGAATTTTATAGACTTTAGGAGATTCTCACATGTGTAGAGCTATAATACATTGGGTTAAATTCTGTCTCACTTGTTTCATACCGATTGTTAGGCCGTTCTTGGCACACTAATTTTGACTACGGATAACTCCGGGATATGGGGCTGACGGCGGATGTGACCGGTCGACAGGGGATGCTCACTCCTCCTAGTTACCTGATTTCATCTCTGGTATATCCGGGGGTCCGTGTTTGCACATCTCTCTATTTTCAATTTTGTATTGCTTGTATAGTGGTTTTGAGATTGATCACTGTTCGTTGTCTTCACCTTTCACCTAATTTGGGGGGGGGGGGGGGGTATTGTGTAGGCGTCCCTCTCGAGAATTTCTCACTGTATACTATAGAGATATTACCATTGCCGATGAAGGGCAGTGAAATTTGGGCCTATGCTCGGACCTTATGACCTTTGCTGTGACACGGGGCCTCAGTTTTTGCGTTCTTATCCGAATGACCGCTTCATTTAGTCACCTTTTACGACAAGCAAGGGCTACTAGGGATCTATTCTATCTAGGATCCTCACGGACTGGAGGAGGGGGGGGGGGTGCTGAAATGATATGCGACTTTGATTTCGGAAATGTAAATATAGAGCGAATTAGAAATGATCGGAAATCATATATCCGTGATTGAAGTGTTCCTGTCGTTTTAATGGCCCACAAAGTTTTTTTTTAAAATTTAACAATTTGAATCCACACGCCAGCTATTTCTTTTATCAGTGAATAAGATTGCATTGCTTATTGAAAGCATTGTCTTACCAGAGGGCTCGTCACTCAAGCTTTCACTTACATATTATTCATTCCCTGCAAATGCAAAGCTTACCTGTGTACAGGTAAACAATAGGTAAATTACCTGTGTATTTTTGAAGTGCGAGTGAAGCTTGCATTACGCGCCCTCTAGTGAGGAAATGACACGAAATATGTTACATGTTTTTGTATTATTACTATTTTTTCTGTTGTAGATTGAGTTGTGGAACAATGAACCTCCGGATATCTATGTACATTTACACGTGTAGGATTAAACTTCTGTTGTACTCGCGTATGTGAGTTTATCCTGTATTGGGTGTTTGAGTTTTATTTCATAAATAGTTTAGGAATATAGTGTCAGCTCAGTATCTTAAGAACCCTTTGCTTGACAGACATTAAACCTGGTACACTCGTACAATTTGAGGAGAAAATGACCCCTATTGATTTTGAGGCTATGTGGTCAAAGGTTAAGTGTCAAACTGGACATAGGAATATACTGTCAGCTCAATTTCTTGAGAATCCTTTAATTGACAGACATCAAACTTGGTACACTGTTACATCTTCAGAAGAAGATGACCCCAATTGAATTTGAGGTCACATGGTCAAGGGTCAAACTGGACATAGTAATATACTGACCACTCAATATCTTGAGAAACCTTTGCTCGACAGACATCAAATTTAGTACATTGGTATATCTTCAGGAGAAGATGACCCCTATTGATTTTGAGGTCACGTGGTTAAAGGTCAATGGTTGAACTGGACATAGTAATATATTGACTCCTATATTTTCAGAATTATTTGCTTTATTGACACCAAACTTGGTTCATTGTTACAGCAAAAGGAGTAGATAACCCCTATTTATTTTTAGGTCGCATGGTCAATCCACTCTTGACATAGGAATATATTGTCTGCTCAATATTTGGAATTGATGATACTACTGTCAATTATATGAGGTGTGTGTATAACTCTTTTCAATTTTGCACCATGGGGGCATATGTGTTTTACAAACATCTCTTGTTTAGAATTTTCTTCAAGTGTAGACGAAAACCGTGGTTAATCCCTAGGTAGATTTGATTCTCCATACTACCCCCCCCCCCCAATGAAATAGGGTGGGGCCACGTGAGAATTATAGAGATGCACTGTTAAAAACAACAGAAGGTCCATGATTAATCGTAGTGCTATATAAATATCTACAGGTGTTAAAAGTCAGGACCCGGGGTAGTTAAAAGTCGGGACCCGGGGAAGTTAAGAGTCAGGACCTGAGGTAGTTAAAAGTCGGGACGTGGGGTAGTTAAAAGTTAGGACCCGGGGTAGTTAAAAGTTAGGACTCTGGACAATTAAGAGTCAGGACCCAGGGTAGTTAAAAGTCAGGACCAGGGTAGTTAAAAGTTAGGACCCCGAGTAGTTCAGGACCCAGGGTAGTTAAAGGCAGGACCTGGGGTTAAGACCCTGGGTAATTAAAAATAAGAACCCGGGGTAGCTAAAAGTCAAGACCCTCGGTTGTTAAAAGTCGGGACCCGGGGTAATTAAAAGTCAGGATCCGGGGTAGTTAAAAGTCGGGACCCGGGATAGTTAAAAGTCAGGACCACGGGTGTAAAGTGAGACGGTCAGAGACCACAATAAGAGGTAAGAGTTTTTCATGGGAATATTTAGAAAACTTCTCCTATCAAGCAGCCTATGACGCAATAGTGTCATTGCTTTAGCCGCTGAAAAGCTACAGCGCTTCGAGTTGAATTTTTTTTTAAAAGCGCATTCGCTCACAATTTTTTTCCATTGTTGTACATTATGTCAACTCACCCTGGGAAGTTCTCATAAAAGATGACACATTTTGACCATTGAATTGGGAGCAGAAACAACTAAAAAAATTCGAAGAATATTGGGTAAAATATTTCCAAAAGGTTAACATTCTTAATTTTAAATCTATAGTTAGATTTTTGTTCGAATTGAATGAAATAGTGGGTTGTCCTTAGAAAATAGCAGAGAGGGGTCATTTGAGGGGTACTCTACATCGTCTTGATGGTTGACTTCCTTTTAAAACATGGATGAAAATATAAATATCAGCAATATTTGCCTATTCATTTAAATAATCATTGCATAGCTGAGTAGCTCAGTAGATTAGCACGTCAACTGCTGAGCTGTAGATTGCGGGTTCGAGTCCCGCAGGGTTCATACATTTTCCACAGTTTGGTATCAACTAAAACTGCATTGTTTGACTAAATAAAGTAGATTTCAAAGATTTTAATTTCACAATATTGTACATATCCGCCACTTTAATTTCACCCATATCAAATTTCTCTGGTGCAGCATACCTCCTTAATTATAAGCACATTGGAATATCGGGAAATAAATGTTGTCGAAATGTAGGGGATACCCTCATCCCCTGATTCTACATGCCTGCTCTTAGGCAGATCCGTTCTGATACAATAGGGAATGTAACAATGAACGGTATGTAACAACGAGACGGTATGTAACAAGGACACGGTGTGTAACAACGACACAGTATGTAACAATGACACGGTAAGTAACAACGACACGGTTTGTATCAATGACACATTATGTAACAACGACACACCGCCGCGGTGGCAGAGAGGTTAGAGCGTTCGCCCCGCATGCGGTAGGCTGGGCTTCGAATCCCGGCCGCGACAGACCCAAGTCGTTAAAATGGGTAGTAATAGTTTCATAGTCAAACGCTCGGCATCAGGTGTGAATGTCACGGGTCCTCGGAGATGACCTTAAAAACGGATGTCCCGTGTCGAAGTAGGTGTGGCACACTAAAGAACCCTCACTGCTCAATGGCCGTAAGCGCCGAGCATAGGCCTAAATTTAAAGCCCTTCACCGGTCTTGGTTACGTCTCCATATGAGTGAAAAATTCTCGAGCGAGAGGTTAAGCAAGATACAATCAATCAATGTAACAACGACACGAAATGTAACAACGACATGTATGTAACAACGACACGGCATGTAACAATGACACGATATGTAACAACGACACGGTATGTAACAATGACATGGTATGTAACAATGACATGGTATGTAACAATGACATGGTATTTAACAACGACATGGTATGTAACAATGACACGGTATGTAACAACAACACGGTATGTAACAATGAGACGGTATGTAACAACGACACGGTATTTAATAACGACATGGTAAGTAACAATGACACGGTAAGTAACAATGACACGGTATTTAACAACGAGACGGTATGTAACAATGACATGGTATGTAACAACAACACGGTATGTAACAATGAGACGGTATGTAACAACGACATGGTAAGTAACAATGACACGGTAAGTAACAATGACACGGTATTTAACAACGAGACGGTATGTAACAATGACATGGTATGTAACAACAACACGGTATGTAACAATGAGACGGTATGTAACAACGACACGGTATTTAATAACGACATGGTAAGTAACAATGACACGGTAAGTAACAATGACACGGTAAGTAACAATGACACGGTATGTAACAATGACACGGTATGTAACAACGACACGGTATGTAACAAGGACACGGTATGTAACAATGACACGGTATGTAACAACGACATGGTATGTAACAATGACACGGTATGTAACAACGAGGTGAATGGCTATGCAACACTACAGTCCACTCCACTTATATTGAAGTCGGTTATATTGAAATATCTGTTATATGGAAGTTAAAATAAATCCCCCAGTAGCAATATTTGTGTAGATCAGCATTGGTTATATTGATCTTTGGATATAATGAACAATTCAGGTCGGTCTCATGGATTTCATTATATCCGAAGTAGACTGTATTTAATTTTTATTTTTTGGCATAGTGTGGTCATTTGTATCTACGCTTTGTAACAAATTGTTACAAACCGAGCGTGGACTGCACCTTTTATGTAAAAATTAATTTTAAAAACACGCATGCATACCTACTCACAAACACAATGAATAAAATAAATCTACAAAACTGGTGTCGGTCAGAATCACCCGAGTTTTTTTTTTTCTTTGCGCATGCTCGACATGTAAGGTTGTGTTTTTCGATCGAGCGATAGTTTTTCACCAAAAACTTGGATTATAGAATTCACAAGACTCAATATGTGGTAGGATATGTTTTAGAAATTACTTTCCTTCAGTGTTATGCGAATTTAAAGTGAATAAAGTTGTATCTTTGAACAATTTAATCAGAATACACAACAGTGCCTGAGTGATTTGACTGTGAACGATACTCATGTAGTAATATTCGATGTTATTAAGATCGGGCTCGACATTCCCCATTCTGATCAGCTGTCAGGTTAGTTGTATTCAAGTCACAGACCAGACCAGACCTTTAGAGACCATCATCTCGGAGATCTATACAACTCAGCCTATGGTGAGCGACTTATGTAGTTACTACACTAACTGGGCACTCTTTATTATATTTATACCACGTAATTCACAACATTGGTGTCAGAAGTCGGTTTTATAAAATCACGCCGATCGTTTACTTTGGCGCCAAATTTGAATTTCTTTATCGAGAAGTTCCTTGTCTTGGTGTAAAACGTTGCACTGGGATATCTTATTCTTGGTGTAAACCATACACTGGGAATTATTTAATACAATTACGTGGTATTTTGCATTTTTGTGTGTGTATTTTTTGTATTTATTACTTTCTTTGTGTATTTTTTGTCATTGTTCTAGTCTACATAAAACATATTTTTTACATGCATACACTTGATTTTGTCGTCGGAGTTTCTGATGATACAATCAATACACATTTGAATTAGGATATGTTTCCTGTTTTTATGTAGACTTAGGCGGTAAAAGAGCAAGATCAGGACTACCCCTAATATTATTTTTGTGTATGATTAGGAGGTAACAGAGCTAGACCAGACTACCTCTAATAATTTGCACCATATTGTATATGCTTAAATGGTGGGTAAAAAAAAAAAATCAAGACTACCCCTATTGTTTAATGTTTTTGCTTAAGGTGGTAAAAGATCACAACCATGACTACCCCTATTAGTACACCCATCAATAAAACAATGTGTGCGGATTTATTGACATCTTATGCCATTGTAGAACCATGCAACATCAAAGGGAAACAGACTATAGAAGATCTGGAAACTGATGCAAACGTACGAAGTTCAATGTGTAAACCTTTGGTAGAAATAGGTGATGTTGAAATAGACTCTTGCTTAGAAACAGATGAAGCAAATACAGAACATGCCATGATACAAGATATGTGGTTAAAATTATAAATAAGAATATTACAGGGTAAATTAAGAATCAAAGATCATGTGTTAGATGTACAAAGAGATAAAATCAGAAAACAAGAAGAAATGATAAGGGAGATGAAGGTAGAGATTAAGGAGAGATATATAGTTATAGAAGGCGTAAACAGTGAGTGTGCAGTATTAAGAAACAGTCTTAGGTTAGCTAAAGACACGGAAATGTTGATCAGAGAAATGGGTGGTAGAAAACGAGAGTTGAAGGAAAGAGAGGAACTGTTGAGTAAGAGCCGGGAAGAAATAGAACATGCACAAAATCATAATGTAGATAAAAAGCTCTTTAGTTCAAACTTAGAATCTGTTGACGAAAAAGATTGTTCACACAGTATCAGACAACATTTACAAAATATAAAACAATATAAAGGGGAAACAATTGATCAATTTGCAGAAAGAATTGAAATTTTGGCTAAAATTGGTTACAACAGTTTACCAGATTATTTCAAGAGCACAGTTACAATTGATGTATTTCTCCGGGGCTGTAATGACAGGAAAGCTGTGATTGCAACTTCAAATAAAGATCCTGAAACATTGCATGAAGCCATTAAACACATGAAGTGTGCCATTGCTGATCAGAATCTGGATACTGAAGCCAATAAGGAAGTGAAAAATGTTACCCTGGACTGTGTTGATGAGCCTGTAGAAAGGAAGGATAAATTTGTAACAGAGGAACTAAATTCACCTGAAGAAATTTGTTCACTCCATCAAAATCAACAGAAACTTTAGAAAATAAACTGGCAACATTAGAGGATGAGCAGAAAGAGCACAGAATATTAATCAAAGAAATATTTAAGAGATTATCTGAAGACAGACAACAAAGAGACAGATCACCAGAGACCAAACAACAAAGACATACATCTCCATTACCTTCAACATCCCAGAAACAGAGCGAAGGTTATCAATGTGGAAAAAATGGACATTGCGCAAGGAACTGTTCTCAGTCAAGATCAAGAACACCTTTCCTACATTCAATTACATTCAGAAATCGTGCTTTAAACTTTCAGTAGCTGAGGAAGTAGGCCATTCGTCAGCTAAGTCAAACACTCCAAGGCCCCAGCCACATGTAAAATTTAAAACAAATGTAACATTAAGTAACCAAACTCAAAACTAGCTAGTTCATATATTTTGTAGGCAGACACATTCACAAACTGTACTAATAGAGGAGCGTCGGATTGTCTGATACTTCCTTCAGTACATTATGAAATCTTTATCAAATGCATATGTAGGTAGGTAGAACCAACATCTGTTTACATAAGGTCACTTATTGTAAAATTGTTTAAGCTTTAACCTTTTTAGAGTGTCTTTTTGAACCGACGACGCCGTCATACCTGCACATGGCGAGGATCAACACTCAGGAAAAAAATATAACAGTAAAAAAAATATTTTATGGCATATCGGGTAATCATTCAATTTTTTTTAAGGCTGTCTTGAAATGTAATGTTGAAATCCATATAATCACTAAATCAATTTGTTTTAATGCAATCATGAATATATATTTTAACCGTGATATTATTTAATCATGCTATATAAGATGGAATTAGTAAATATTTTATGCCTATTTTAAGCAGTTCGTGTGCTGTTTTCAGACATTTTAAATATAATTATTCATTTTTCAAACCATGTTATTCTCACTCAGTTTAATTGTTTTTGGTTTTTAGAAGCTTTAAACGGGAGGAGGGGGAAAGAAAGGAGTTATTAAAATGAAATTAAAATATCTTGGTAAAGATTACTTCATGTTTGTTATTGTCACCTAGCAACAAAATATTTTGAAGAATTCTTCAGATTCTATCTTTTACATTTATCTATACAGGGAAGAGTTTGTTTCTTCATGGTAAAAATTAAACATGTTGCTTTAGGGAAACATTCTCACTTACATTGATTTAAGTTATATTTTATACACACTTGTAGGATGTTGTACACAAACGGATTGTCTGATTGTTTTACAGCAGTTTTAATTACTGCGTGTCATTGCTCACTTTTATCAATGTTTTAAAAGCACAAAACATTTCAACAAGTTTTAGTAATGCAATAACTATAAATAAAATAGGGAGGAATGTATTATTGTGTAGACTTGTTTGGAGAAGATTGAGATGGGAGGAAGGGGAAAAGGAAAGGAATTCAATTAACACAGGTATCAGGAACTTTCTAGGTAAAGACAACTGTGTTTAACATTATAGAATTATGAGGAAGTCGTACTTGTTTGGAGATGATGGGGTTCACTTATCAGATGTAGGTAATGATTATTTATTAGAGGACTTCCGATTGAAAATTAAATAAAATGCATTATCTTGAGTTTAGGTTGATGTATTTTTATTCCAGTGGTTTTGTATCTATGTGTATGTATCTTTTAATCATATAAACACCTGTAGGCGATGCTGTTTACGGTCGGATTCTCTGATTGTTTACAGTTATGCAATATAAATAAGGTGTTTAATAAATAGTTTTAATCAGTGGAACAGTATTGGGCGATTCTATAATCCACACTCCTTTTAAATAAAACGGGGAGGAATGTAGTAATATTCGATGTTATTAAGATCGGGCTCGACATTCCCCATACTGATCAGCTGTCAGGTTAGTTGTATTCAAGTCACAGACCAGACCTTTAGAGACCATCATCTCGGAGATCTATACAACTCAGCCTATGGTGAGCGACTTATGTAGTTACTACACTAACTGGGCACTCTTTATTATATTTATACCACGTAATTCACAACAGTACCACCGTGTATCCTAATGCAAAACAGTCAGAAATACACACAGTAATCACTACTACTGTCTCAATCTGGACAGTTTTATATAGACACAACACCTGATTTAGGTGAAGCACTTACGGACGTAACTTTGAGGTTTTTTTTTATCGTGCCAAAGACTAGTTTGCATTGAGGGTTGTTTATCGTGCCAAAGATGAGGGTTGTTTATCGTGCCAAAGACTAGTTTACATTGAGGGTTGTTTATCGTGCCAAAGACTATGCAGGCGCGACGTTGTAAATTTCTTCTCGCTATTATCTCGTGTAAAATTCCAAACAAACTTACATGTATGTGAGTGATGTGCGACTTTCACAGAAATAAACAAAGTCCCAATGAGCGTTTAGTTAAGGAACAATCACTACCTATATATTAAACAGTTTAGATTTGAAGCGGTACTGAGATTTAAATCATTTGGTAAATGTAGCCAGTAAACAGTTTATCAGATTCTATACTCGGGAAATCATGGTAATGTTAATTTATTCCAAAACATTAAAGCGAAACATTGTTAACGTTTAGAGACAAAATCAAACGTCTGACAGCCCCGTATAGTAACATCAAATTAATTATCATTTACTCCCTGTATAGTAAATGAATAGAAATTAATTATACTGTCCTAATTCTACCCAATAGATAGATAGATAGATAGAGAGAAATAGACGGTTACATATTCCCAGGTCAATATGGTGTACAACATTGTACTATACAGGTAAATTATTCCCCGTGTGTGGGATAGATAATTGACTTTTAATTTCGAAAAAAATCCACGTACAAGTGTTTCTTTATAAATGATGACCTGGACTGTACCTCTCCCGTTAGACAGGTACAATACCTGTATCCCTCTGATCACCTGTAGTACCACAGTGGCGGATCTAGAGGGAGTTAACAGGTGGAAGTACCTACACAGTGGCGGATCTAGAGGGAGTTAACAGGTGGCAGTACCTACACAGTGGTGCATCTAGAGGGAGTTAACAGGTGGAAGTACCTACACAGTGGCGGATCTAGAGGGAGTTAACAGGTGGAAGTACCTACACAGTGGTGAATCTAGAGGGAGTTAACAGGTGGAAGTACCTAAACAGTGGTGAATCTAGAGGGAGTTAACAGGTGGAAGTACCTACACAGTGGCGGATCTAGAGGGAGTTAACAGGTGGAAGTACCTACACAGTGGCGAATCTAGAGGGAGTTAACAGGTGGAAGTACCTACACAGTGGTGAATCTAGAGGGAGTTAACAGGTGGAAGTACCTACACAGTGGCGGATCTAGAGGGAGTTAACAGGTGGAAGTACCTACACAGTGGTGAATCTAGAGGGAGTTAGCAGGTGGCAGTACCTACACAGTGGTGAATCTAGAGGGAGTTAACAGGTGGAAGTACCTACACAGTGGCGGATCTAGAGGGAGTTAACAAGTGGAAGTACCTACACAGTGGCGGATCTAGAGGGAGTTAACAGTTGGAAGTACCTACACAGTGGCGGAAGTAGAGGGAGTTGGATTTTTAGAGAGTAGAAACAGTCTGTATTATTGTGATAAACAGAAAACTACATACTATTACTGTAAATTGTGTAAAGCAATCATAACTGTCTTTTCTGTATACTGACAATAAACTTAACAAGCTAATCAGAATTTTACAGACTTTTCTGTATACTGACAATAAACTTAACACGTTAAACAGATTGATTGATTGAAAATTGTTTTACGTCCCTCTCGAGAATATTGTACTCACTGTCGGTGAAGAGCTGCAACATTTGGGCCTATGCTCGACGCTTATGGTCATTGAGCAGGGAGGGATCTTTATCGTGCCACATTTGCTGCGACACGGGACCTCGGTTTTTTGCAGTCTCATCGGAGGGATCGTAGCGGAATTTTGCAAACTTTTCTGTATACTGACAATAAACTTAAAAAGCTTAGCAGAATTTTACAGACTTTTCTGTATACTGACAATAGACTTAAAAAGCTTAGCAGAATTTTACAAACTTTTCTGCATACTGACAATAAACTTAAAAAGCTTAGCAGAATTTGACAGACTTTTCTGTATACTGACAATAGACTTAACATGCTCAGCAGAATTTTACAAACTTTTGTGTATACTGACAATAAATTGAACACGCTAATCAGAATTTTATAGACTTTAGGAGATTCTCACATGTGTAGAGCTATAATACATTGGGTTAAATTCTGTCTCACTTGTTTCATACCGATTGTTAGGCCGTTCTTGGCACACTAATTTTGACTACGGATAACTCCGGGATATGGGGCTGACGGCGGATGTGACCGGTCGACAGGGGATGCTCACTCCTCCTAGTTACCTGATTTCATCTCTGGTATATCCAGGGGTCCGTGTTTGTACATCTCTCTATTTTCAATTTTGTATTGTTTGTATAGTGGTTATGAGATTGATTAGTATTCGCTGTCTTCACCTTTCACCTAGTTTTGGTTTTCCTGGGGGGAGGGGGTATATTGTCTAGGCGTCCCTCTCGAGAATTTCTCACTCATATAGTATAGAGATATTACCATTGCCGACGAAGGGCAGCGAAATTTGGGCATATGCTCGGAGCTTATGGCATTTGAAAAGGGGGGGGGGATCTTTGCTGTGACAGGGGCCTCATTTTTTGCGTTCTTATCCGAATAACCGCTTCATTTAGTCACCTCTTGCGCCAAGTAAGGGCTACTAGGGATCTATTCTATCTAGGATCCTCACGGACTGGGGTGTGTGTTGAAATTATATGCGACTGATTTCGGAAATGTAAATATAGAGCTAATTAGAAATGATCGGATACCATATATCCGGAATTGAAGTGTTCCTGTCGTTTTAATGGCACTCAAAGTTTGTTTTAAAATTCAACAATTTGAATCCACACGCCAGCTATTTCTTTTATCCGTGAATAAGATTACATTGCTTATTGAAATCATTGTCTTACCAGAGGGCTCGTCACTCAAGCTTTCACTTTCATATTATTCATTCCCTGTAAATGCGATACTTACCTGTGTACAGGTAAACAATAGGTAAATTACCTGTGTAGTTTTGAAGTGTGAGTGAAGCTTGCATCACACGCCCTCTAGTGAGGAAATGACATGAAATACGTTACATGTTTTTGTATTATTACTCTTTTTTTCTGTTGTAGATTGAGTTGTGGAACAATGAACCTCCGGATATCTATGTACATTTACACGTGTAGGATTAAACTTCTGTTGTACTCGCGTATGCGAGCTTATCCTGTATTGGGTGTTTGAGTTTTACTTCATAAATAGTTTAGGAATATACTGTCCGCTCAATATCTTGAGAACCCTTTGCTTGACAGACATTAAACCTGGTACACTGGTACATCTTGATGAGAAGATGACCCCTATTGATTTTGAGGCTATATGGTCAAAGGTTAAGTGTCAAACTGAACATAGGAATATACTGTCAGCTCAATTTCTTGAGAATCCTTTAATTGACAGACATCAAACTTGGTACACTGTTACATTTTCAGAAGAAGATGACCCCAATTGAATTTGAGGTCACATGGTCAAGGGTCAAACTGGACACAGTAATATACTGACCACTTAATATCTTGAGAACCCTTTGCTTGACAGACATCAAACTTAGTACATTGGTAAATCTTCAGGAGAAGATGACCCGTATTGATTTTGAGGTCACGTGGTTAAAGGTCAATGGTTGAACTGGACATAGTAATATATTGACTCCTATATTTTCAGAATTATTTGCTTTATTGACACCAAACTTGGTTCATTGTTACAGCAAAAGGAGTAGATAACCCCTATTTATTTTAAGGTCGCATGGTCAATCCACTCTTGACATAGGAATATATTGTCTGCTCAATATTTGGAATTGATGATACTACTGTCAATTATATGAGGTGTGTGTATAACTCTTTTCAATTTTGCACCATGGGGGCATATGTGTTTTACATATATCTCTTGTTTAGAATTTTCTTCAAGTGTAGACGAATACCATGGTTAATCCCTAGGTAGATCCCCCCCCCCCCCCAAATGAAATAGGGTGGGGCAACAATAGGGACTAAAAGTTTTACGTGAGAATTATAGAGATGCACCGTTAAAAACAACAGACGGTCCATGATTAGTCGTGCTATATAAATATCTACAGGTGCTAAAAGTCGGGACCCGGGGAAGTTAAGAGTCAGGACCTGAGGTAGTTAATAGTCGGGACGTGGGGTAGTTAAAAGTTAGGACTCTGGACAATTAAGAGTCAGGACCCAGGGTAGTTAAAAGTCAGGACCCAGGGTAGTTAAAAGTTAGGACCCGGGGTAGTTAAACGTTAGGACCCGGGGTAATTAAAAATAAGGACCCGGGATAGTTAAGAGTCAGGACCATGGGTGTAAGGTGAGACAGTCAGAGACCACAATAAGAGGTAAGAGTTTTTCATGGGAATATTTAGAAAACTTCTATCAAGCCGCCTATGACTCAATAGTGTCATTGCTTTAGCCGCTGAAAAGTTACAGCGCTTTCGAGTTGAAAAAATGGAATTTTAAAAACGCATTCGCTCACAATTTTTTTCCATTGTTATACATTATGTCACCTCACCCTGGGAAGTTCTCATAAAAGATGAGATATTTTGACCATTGTATTGAGAGCAGAAACAACTGAAAAACTACGAAGAATATTGGGTAAAATATTTCCAAAAGGTTTATAATCCTAACATTCTTTATTTTAAATCTATAGTTAGGTTTTGGTTCGAATTGAATGAAATAGTGGGTTGTCCTTAAGAAATAGCAGAGAGGGGTCATTTAAGGGGTGCTCTACATCGTCTTGATGGCTGACTTCCTTTTAAATATAAATATCAGCAATATTTGCCTATTCATTAAAAGAATCATTGCATAGCTCAGTAGATTAGCACGTCGACTGCTGAACTGTAGATTGCGGGTTCGAGTCCCGCAGGGTTCATAATTTTTTCTCAGTTTGGTATCAACTAAAACTGCATTGTTTGACTAAATAAAGTAGATTTCAAAGATTTTAATTTCAAAATAGTGTACATATCCTCCACTTTTCACCCACATCAAATTTCTCTGGTGCAGCAAAATTCCTTAACTATAGGCACATTAGAAAATCGGGAAATAATAGTTGTCGAAATGTAGGGGATACCCTCATCCCCTGATTCTACATGCCTGCTCTTAGGCAGATCCGTTCTGATACAATAGGGTATGTAAGAATGAACGGTATGTAACAACGAGACGGCATGTAACAATGACACGGTATGTAACAATGACACGGTATGTAACAATGAACGGTATGTAACAACGAGACGGCATGTAACAATGACACGGTATGTAACAATGACACGGTATGTAACAATGACACGGTATGTAACTATGAACGGTATGTAACAATGAGACGGTATGTAACAACGAGACGGCATGTAAGAATGACACGGTATGTAACAATGACATGGTATGTAACAATGAACGGTATGTAACAACGAGACGGCATGTAACAATGACACGGTATGTAACAATGACACGGTATGTAACAATGATACGGTATGTAACAATGACACGGTATGTAACAATGAACGGTATGTAACAATGAACGGTATGTAACAATGACACGGTATGTAACAATGACAGGGTATGTAACAATGAATGGTATGTAACAACGATACGGCATGTAACGATGACACGGTATGTAACGATGACACGGTATATAACAATGATACGGTATGTAACAATGACACGGTATGTAACAATGACACAGTATGTAACAATGACACGGTATGTAACAATGACACGGTATGTAACAATGGCACGGTGTGTAACAATGACACGGTAAGTAACAACGACACGGTATGTAACAAGGACACGGTGTGTAACTATGACACGGTGTGTAACTATGACACGGTAAGTAACAACGACACGGTTTGTATCAATGACACATTATGTAACAACAACACACCGCCGCGGTTGCCGAGAGGTTAGAGCGTTCGCTCCGCATGCGGTAGGCTGGGCTTCGAATCCCGGCCGCGACAGACCCAAGTCGTTAAAATGGGTAGTGATAGTTTCATAGTCAAACGCTCGGCATCAGGTGTGAATGTCACGGGTCCTCGGAGATGACCTTAAAAACGGATGTCCCGTGTCACAGTAGGTGTGGCACGCTAAAGAACCCTCACTGCTCAATGGCCGTAAGTGCCGAGCATAGGCCTAAATTTGAAGCCCTTCACCGGCCTTGTTGAAGTCTTTATATGAGTGAAAAATTATCGAGCGAGATATTAAGGAAGATACAATCAATCAATGTAACAACGACTCGATATGTAACAACGAGATGATATGTAACAATGAGACGGTATGTAACAACGAGACGGTGTGTAACAATGACACGGTATGTAACAGCGACACAATATGTAACAAGGACACGATATGTAACAACGAAACGGTGTTTAACAATGACACGGTATGTAACAACGACACGGTATGTAACAATGACACGGTATGTAACAATGACACGGTATGTAACAATGACACGGTATGTAACAATGACACAATATGTAACAATGACACGGTATGTAACAATGACACGGTATGTAACAATGACACAGTATGTAACAATGGCACGGTATGTAACAATGACACGGTATGTAACAACGACACGGTATGTAACAATGACACGGTATGTAACAATGACACGGTATGTAACAATGACACGGTATGTAACAATGACACGGTATGTAACAATGACACGGTATGTAACAATGACACGGTAAGTAACAATGACACGGTATGTAACAATGACACGGTATGTAACAATGACACGGTATGTAACAATGACACGGTATGTAACAATGACACGGTATGTAACAATGACACGGTATGTAACAATGACACGGTATGTAACAATGACACGGTATGTAACAATGACACGGTATGTAACAATGACACGGTATGTAACAATGACACGGTAAGTAACAATGACACGGTAAGTAACAATGACACGGTATGTAACAATGACACAATATGTAACAATGACACGGTATGTAACAACGAGACGGTATGTAACAATGACACTGTATGTAACAATGCCACGATATGTAACAATGACACGGTATGTAACAATGACACGGTATGTAACAATGACACGGTATGTAACAATGACACGGTATGTAACAATGACACGGTATGTAACAATGACACGGTATGTAACAATGACACGGTATGTAACAATGACACGGTAAGTAACAATGACACGGTATGTAACAATGACACGGTATGTAACAATGACACGGTATGTAACAATGACACGGTATGTAACAATGACACGGTATGTAACAATGACACGGTATGTAACAATGACACGGTATGTAACAATGACACGGTAAGTAACAATGACACGGTAAGTAACAATGACACGGTATGTAACAATGACACAATATGTAACAATGACACGGTATGTAACAACGAGACGGTATGTAACAATGACACTGTATGTAACAATGCCACGATATGTAACAATGACACGGTATGTAACAATGACACGGTATGTAACAATGACACGGTATGTAACAATGACACGGTATGTAACAATGACACGGTAAGTAACAATGACACGGTAAGTAACAATGACACGGTATGTAACAATGACACAATATGTAACAATGACACGGTATGTAACAACGAGACGGTATGTAACAATGACACTGTATGTAACAATGCCACGATATGTAACAATGACACGGTATGTAACAATGACACGGTATGTAACAATGACACGGTATGTAACAATGACACGGTATGTAACAATGACACGGTATGTAACAATGACACGGTATGTAACAATGACACGGTATGTAACAATGACACGGTAAGTAACAATGACACGGTATGTAACAATGACACGGTATGTAACAATGACACGGTATGTAACAATGACACGGTATGTAACAATGACACGGTATGTAACAATGACACGGTATGTAACAATGACACGGTATGTAACAATGACACGGTAAGTAACAATGACACGGTAAGTAACAATGACACGGTATGTAACAATGACACAATATGTAACAATGACACGGTATGTAACAACGAGACGGTATGTAACAATGACACTGTATGTAACAATGCCACGATATGTAACAATGACACGGTATGTAACAATGACACGGTATGTAACAATGACACGGTATGTAACAATGACACGGTATGTAACAATGACACGGTAAGTAACAATGACACGGTATGTAACAATGACACGGTATGTAACAATGACACAATATGTAACAATGACACTGTATGTAACAATGAACGGTATGTAACAATGACACTGTATGTAACAATGCCACGATATGTAACAACATGATATGTAACAACAACATGGTATATAACAATGACACGGTATGTAACAATGACACGGTATGTAACAATGACACGGTATGTAACAATGACATGGTATGTAACAATGACACGATATGTAACAATGACACGGTGTGTAACAATGACATGGTATGTAACAACAACACGGTATGTAACAATAGCACATGGTATGTAACAATGACACGGTATGCAAGATTGAGACATTATATAAGAGCAAGACGATATGTAACAACGAGACGGTATGTGACAACGACATGGTTCATGTATGTAACAACGACAGGGTATGTAACAATGACACGGTATGTAACAATGACACTGTATGTAACAATGCCACGATATGTAACAACATGATATGTAACAACAACATGGTATATAACAATGACATGGTATGTAACAATGAGACGGTATACACAACGAGACGGTATGTAACAACAACAGGTATTTAACAAAGACACGGTATGTAACAACGACACGGTATGCAACAACGAGGTGAATGGCTATGCAACACTTTTTATTTTTTTTGGCATAGTGTGCTCATTTGTATCTACGCTTTGTTACAAACCGAGCGTGGACTGCACCTTTTATGTAAAAATTAATTTTAAAAACACACATGCATACCTACTCACAAACACAATGAATAAAATAAATCTACAAAACTGGTGTCGGTCAGAATCACTCGAAAAAAGGGTGCATTCCCCGCTCAGTATGTAACAATCTGTTACAAAGCGTAGCACAAATGACCGTTAACAAATTTTACGAGGGGTATCTTTTTCGGGTGAACACAGTTTTGTAGATTCCTTTTCATCAATGTGTTTGTGAGTATGTTTGTCTTTCGTGTAACTCCACACTCAACATGTTCAGGACGATACCTAAACCATAGAAATACTTAGATACCTCTTGGATGCGGAGGTTTTGTGGTCTGCGCTTACATACCATTAGTGTAGAGCAAAATTCGCATCTCATCTATCGCAAAATGATACTCAGTCTCTCTCTCTCTCTCTCTCTCTCTCTCTCTCTCTCTCTCTCTCTCTCTCTCTCTCTCTCTTAATATGCATCTTGTTAAATTGACTTGATTTAATATAGATATCAGTTCAGTGTCGATTATTAATTAATTGGATTTAATTCATTGCATAATTAATGGAAGCAAAATTACAAACCATCTTAATATTTCTATTTTACTAACTCAAATAGCGAATTTCGTTTGTGCGTGCGGACAATACGCTGTACTTAATGCTGTTGGTGTAGTGAGGGTACATACATCGGTTGCGTAAAAAAATGTATTGGGCTTCCTCGCATCAGAGAATGAAAATCGGAGACAGACTGTTCTCATTACAGACATTCTCTCACCTTGCATACTCTCATTCTGTTGACCTATAATTCACAGTACGAGTTTTATACATTCCATCGTGGAAATACCACGGTGGAAAATCCACCCTGTTCCATGGTGTGTGTTATTTGCCAATACACATAGCTGCCGGTGGCTTTGCTGTGGCTATGGGCGCCTAGGAGGTGTGAAAATGTGCGGCAGGCAAAATAATCATGATAAATGTGGAATTAAAAAAATAAGAAATGACACCCCCTTCATATCTTTATTGTTTTTCGGCATTTGGAAACAAAATGTACAAGAACAAAACCCCACTATTTATTATGTTTTTGAGAAAACTTGGTCTCAGAAATTGTCCATTCATCCTTTCTTCATTACAATATTCTTAAAAACACTGCATAATGATAACGCGTACTGCAGACAATTCCTGTTTAGAATGAGAGTTAGTATACTCAGTAAATGAAAAGCGCACTACATGTAATAGGGATATTCAATAATTTACCGCTGTGCTCTCTCTTCTCTCTCTCTCTCTCTCTCTCTCTCTCTCTCTCTCTCTCTCTCTCTCTGTGTGTAATAATATACATCTTGCTAAATTGACTTGATTTAATATAAATACCAGTTCAGTGTCGATTATTGACAAATTGGATTTAATTTATTGCATAATTAATAGAAGCAAAATTGCAAACCATCGAAATATTCCTATTTTACTAAATCATGAGTTAATTACATTTGACCGACACTTATATTTAATGTACTTTGATAGGGAGTGTCTGAATAAAACAATGATCTATGTATAAGTATCCTCCATACATATCCCTTCCATCTTTGCCACAATAAAACTTAGTTACGGTTAGCTAGTTCGGGATTTAAAATTAACAGATGTTTTTGACTTCTTTCGAAAAGTGTGAAATGCATGGGGTCGGCGCGATATCTCAGCTAGTCTAAGATCATGGGTATCTCAAATCTAGGACATTAGAATGGGTAAAGATTGCTGCTTGGCGAAATGCTCGTTATTTAGAAGTGAGAATCTTCGCTGCTACGGCCGTGAGGGCTACGCATTGGAGTGAATTTGTGGTACTTGACCTGCAGCTGGTGTTGTCATCTCTATACTAATTTAGTCAGGTTTCAGGTAGTGTTTAGACTTTAGTCTTAACAGAACACACAGGTAGACAAACTCTAATCTAAACAGAACACACCGGTAGACAGACTGCAGTCCAAACAGAACACACAGTAGGCAGACTGCAGTCTAAACAGAACACACAGGTAGACAAACTCTAGTCTAAACAGAACACACAGTAGGCAGACTGCAGTCTAAACAGAACACACAGGTAGACAAACTCTAGTCTAAACAGAACACACAGTAGACAGACTGTAGTCTAAACAGAACACACAGTAGGAAGACTGTTGTCTAAACAGAACACACAGGTAGACAAACTCTAGTCTAAACAGAACACATAGTAGGCAGACTACAGTCTAAACAGAACACACAGGTAGACAGACTCTAGTCTAAACAGAACACACCGGTAGACAGACTCTAGTCTAAACAAAACTCACATTAGGCAGATTGTAGTCTAAACAGAACACACAGTAGACAGACTCTAGTCTAAACAAAACACACAGTACGCAGATTGTAGTCTAAACAGAACACACAAGTAGACAGACTGTAGTCTAAACAGAACACACAGGTAGACAGACTCTAGTCTAAACAGAACACACAGAAGGGAGACTGCAGTCTAAACAGAACACACATTTAGACAAACTCTAGTCTAAATAGAACACATATTTAGACAGACTCTAGTCTAAACAGAACACATAGTAGGCAGACTGCAGTCTAAACAGAACATACAAGTAGACAAACTCTAGTCTAAACAGAACACACCGGTAGACAGACTGCAGTCCAAACAGAACACACAGTAGACAGACTGTAGTTTAAACAGAACACACAGTAGACAGACTGTTGTCTAAACAGAACACACAGGTAGACAAACTCTAGTCTAAACAGAACACACCGGTAGACAGACTGCAGTCCAAACAGAACACACAGTAGACAGACTGTAATCTAAACAGAACACACAGTAGACAGACTGTTGTCTAAACAGAACACACAGGTAGACAAACTCTAGTCTAAACAGAACACACAGTAGGCAGACTGCAGTCCAAACAGAACACACATTTAGACAAACTCTAATCTAAACAGAAAACACATTTAGACAGACTCTAGTCTAAACAGAACACATAGTAGGCAGATTACAGTCTAAACAGAACACACAGGTAGACAGACTCTAGTCTAAACAAAACACACAGTAGGCAGACTGTAGTCTAAACAGAACTCACAGGTAGACAAACTCTAGTCTAAACAGAACACACAGGTAGACGGCCCCTAATCTAAATAGAACACACAGGTAGAGAAGAATTATTACATAATTCATATCGAAGAATTTTTAGTACCACCCCCCACCCCCCACCCCCCAATAAAAGAAAATCAAAGCGTGATTATTCCATTGATCTTATTGACAATATCTTTATGGTCTTTCGTGATCAGGTCTTCCAACAATCTGTTGCACTTCTCATGGGAACGAATTATGTTCCTTTCTTAGCTCACATGTTGCTATATTCATATGAAGCATAATTTATTCAAAAACTTCTACGTGAGCAGAAAATATCTCTTCCTGTGCCCTTTAATTCGACATTTAAATATATCGACGACGTTTTGTCTATTAAAAATAATAACTTTCATTCAGATGTCGATTCGATATATCCCTGTCATCTCGAAATAAGACACCACAGAGTCGTCCACTTCTACTTCATACTTAGGTATTTTATTGAATGTAGACATTAACAGCAAACTGACAACTCAACTGTATGACAAACGGGATGATTTCAGCTTCTCCATCGTCAACTTCCCATATTTATGTAGCAATATTCCATTATCACCTGCATAGGATGTTTACATCTCTCAACCGATTTGATACGCAAGAGTTTGTTCTGCGTATGGTCAGTTTTTCAATCGAGTCAAAAATATTGGAAACAAATTAATGAAGTATATTGAAAAACATGGCCGGAATGGACCGAGCTCGACAAAAATACTGAGTATTTTCATTCGGTAAAGTTTCTGCAAATCTGTTAAACCGGGGCTATTAGAATATATAAAAAGATTGGAAATAAATTAATGAGGTATATTGAAAAACCTGGCCGAAATGGACCGATCTCGACAAAAATACTACTCTAAAACTGATGGAATAGACTCGTTGAACTGGAACTATCTCCTAAAATACTTTGAGTGTTTTCATTCGGTAAAGTTTCCGCACATCTGTAAAACCAGGGCTATTAGAATATATCAAAACATTGGAAATAAATTAATGAGGTATATTGAAAAACCTGGCCGAAATGGACCGATCTCGACGAAAATACTACTCTAAAACTGATAGAATAGACTCGTTGAACTGGCACTATCTCCTCAAATACTTTGAATATTTTCATTCGGTAATGTTTCCGAACATCTAATATACCAGGGCTATTAGAATATATAAAACTATTGGAAATAAATTAATGAGGTATATTGAAAAACCTGGCCGAAATGGACCGATCTCGACAAAAATACTACACTAAAACTGATGAAATAGACTCGTTGAACTGGCACTATCTCCTAAAATACTTTGAGTATTTTCATTCGGTAAAGTTTCCGCACATCTGTAAAACCAGGGCTATTACAATATATAAAAATATTGGAAATAAATTAATAATGTATATTGAAAAAACTGGCGGAAATGGACCGATCTCGACAAAAATACTACTCTAAAACTGACGGAATAGACTCGTTCAACTGGCACTATCTCCTAAAATACTTTGAGTATTTTCATTCGGTAATGTTTCAGCAGATGTGTGCAACCAGGGCTATTAGAATATATAAAAAGATTGGAAATGAATTAATGAGGTATATTGAAAAACCTGGCCGAAATGGACCGATCTCGACAAAAATACTACTCTAAAACTGATGGAATAGACTCGTTGAACTGGCACTATCTCTTAAAATACTTTGAGTATTTTCATTCGGTAATGTTTCCGCACATCTATGAAACCAGGGCTATTAGAATATATAAAAAGATTGGAAATAAATTAATGAGGGATATTGAAAAACCTGGCCGGAATGGAGAGATCTCGACGAAAATACTACTCTTAAACTGATGAAATAGACTCGTTGAACTGGCACTATCTCCTAAAAGACTTTGAGTATTTTCATTCGGTAATGTTTCAGCAGATCTGTGACACCAGGGCTATTAGAATATATAAAAAGATTGGAAATAAATTAATGAGGTATATTGAAAAAGCTGGCCAAAATGGACCGATCTCGACAAAAATACTACTCTAAAACTGACGGTATAGACTCGTTGAACTGGCATTATCTCCTAAAATACTTTTGAGTATTTTCATTCGGTAATGTTTCTGCACATCTGTGAAACCATGCAATTGTGTTAAGGAGGGCCATAGAAATATTTTAAAGGAAAAAAGCATTATAAACAGATCAATTTTTGACAAATTCAGTACACACAACCTTTTGATAGAAAAAAAATATGTATATATAATTAAGTGCATATTGACCTTCCATACATTTTTCACCAGACCGACAGTCTCTACATCAGCTGTATATCACGTGATCAAATATCAAGATAAAATCGTACCGTGCATGTAAATCGTTCCATTGGCACGATAATCCAGATATCAATGCAAGTTGAAGTTAATATTACTTCAAAACATATTAATTTCTTAAGTTGAAAAGTGCTGAGAGCAAGTTTATCGTGACTTGTAACATGTCTAATTTTTTCATTGAACATGCAAGATGCGGCGATTTTTGCATATACGAAGTTGAATCTAGCCCGAAAAACATGTTTTCTGTTGAAGCCACAACTTGCTCCCCTAACTTTCCTTTTGCACTGAAGTTCACATAAATCAAACATCTTTCACTCAAAAACCTCGGGGTGTCGTGCCAATGATGAAATTTGTATGTACGGAAACCCTGTTTATGCAAATGAGTTCATTGTGAAAGTCACAATATACATGTAGATTAGGGGCGATATCAAGATCACAATATAATATGGATATTACTTTAGCATGTATGTTATATAAAGAAGAAATTGAAAACATTTCAATATCAAAGAGAATTAATATAACCCATTTGACAGAAACTTTTACACGATTGCGGTTTATTGTTTGACAGCGGTGGTAAATAACGAAAAATATATTTTGACATTTCCAACCGCAAAAGGAATGTAGATATGTACGTCATGACCTTCATCATGACGTATTTGTCATTGTGACGTCATGTAATGTGCCAGTGCGGTAAAGTACATGTTTTACAGCGCTGGTATTTATGAGGAAAGCCTTAACTCAACCGCGCAGGGCTATTAGAATATATAAAAAATATTGGAAATAAATTAATGAGGTATATTGAAAAACCTGGCCGAAATGGACCGATCTCGACAAAAATACTACTCTAAAACTGATGGAATAGACTCGTTGAACTGGAACTATCTCCTAAAAGACTGAATATTTTCATTCGGTAATGTTTTAGCAGATCTGTGTAACCAGGGCTATTAGAATATATAAAAAGATTGGACATAAATTAATAAAGTATATTGAAAAACCTGGCCGAAATGGACCGATCTCGACAAAAATACTACTCTAAAACTGACGGAATAGACTCGTTGAACTGGCATTATCTCCTGAAATACTTTGAATATTTTCATTCGGTAATGTTTCTGCACATTTGTGAAACCAGGGCTATTAGAATATATAAAAAGATTGGAAATAAATTAATGAGGTATATTGAAAAACCTGGCCGAAATGGACCGATCTCGACAAAAATACTACTCTAAAACTGATGGAACAGACTCGTTGAACTGGAACTATTTCATAAAATACTTTGAGTATTTTCATTCGGTAATGTTTCTGCACATCTAATAAACCAGGGTTATTAGAATATATAACAAGATTGGGAATAAATTAATGAGGTATATTGAAAAAGCTTGCCGAAATGGACCGATGTCGACAAAAATACTACTCTAAAACTGATGAAATAGACTCGTTGAACTGGCACTATCTCTTAAAAGACTTTGAGTATTTTTATTCGGTAATGTCTCTGCACATCTATGAAACCAGGGCTATTAGAATATATAAAAAGATTGGAAATAAATTAATGAGGTATATTGAAAAACCTAGACGGAATGGACTGATCTCGACAAAAATAGTACTCTTAAACTGATGAAATAGACTCGTTCAGCTGGCATTATCTCCTAAAATACTTTGAGAATTTTTATTCGGTAATGTTTCAGCAGATGTGTGCAACCGGGGTTATTAGAATATATAAAAATATTGGAAATAAATTAATGAGGTATATTGAAAAACCTGGCCGAAAGGGACCGATCTTGACAAAAATACTACTCTAAAAATGATGGAATAGACTCGTTGAACTGGCACTATATCTCCTAAAAGACTTTGAGTATTTTCATTCGGTAATGTTTCCGCACATCTAATAAACCAGGGCTATTAGAATATATAAAAAGATTGGAAATAAATTAATAAGGTATATTGAAAAACCTGGCCGAAATGGACTGATCTCGTCAAAAATACTACTCTAAAACTGATGAAATAGACTCGTTGAACTGGAATTATCTCCTGAAATACTTTGAGTATTTTCATTCGGTAATGTTTCCGCACATCTGTAAAACCAGGGCTATTAGAATATATCAAAAGATTGGAAATAAATTAATGAGGTATATTGAATAACCTGGCAGGAATGGACTGATCTCGACAAAAATACTACTCTTAAACTGATGAATTAGACTCGTTGAACTGGCACTATCTCCTGAAATACTTTGAGTATTTTCATTCGCTAATGTCTCTGCACATGTGTGAAACCAGGACTATTAGAATATATAAAAAGATTGGAAATAAATTAATGAGGTATATTGAAAAACCTGGCCGGAATGGAGAGATCTCGACAAAAATACTACTCTAAAAATGATGGAATAGACTCGTTGAACTGGCATTATCTCCTGAAATACTTTGAGTATTTTCATTCGGTAATGTTTCAGCAGATCTGTGCAACCAGGGCTATTAGAATATATAAATAGATTGGAAATAAATTAATGAGGTATATTGAAAAACCTGGCCGAAATGGACCGATCTCGGAAAAAATACTACTCTAAAAATGATGGAATAGACTCGTTGAACTGGCATTATCTCCTGAAATACTTTGAATATTTTGATTCGGTAATGTTTCCGCACATCTAATAAACCAGGGCTATTAGAATATATAAAAAGATTGGGAATAAATTAATGAGGTCTATTGAAAAAGCTTGCCGAAATGGACCGATGTCAACAAAAATACTACTCTAAAACTGATGAAATAGACCCGTTGAACTGGCACTATCTCTTAAGCTACTTTGAGTATTTTCATTCGGTAATGTCTCTGCACATCTATGAAACCAGGGCTATTAGAATATATAAAAAGATTGGAAATAAATTAATGAGGTATATTGAAAAACCTGGCCGGAATGGAGAGATCTCGACAAAAATACTACTCTAAAACTGATGAAATAGATTCGTTGAACTGGCACTATCTCCTAAAATACTTTGAGTATTTTCATTCGGTAATGTTTCTGCACATCTAATAAACCAGGGTTATTAGAATATATAACAAGATTGGGAATAAATTAATGAGGTATATTGAAAAAGCTTGCCGAAATGGACCGATGTCGACAAAAATGCTACTCTAAAACTGATGAAATAGACTCGTTGAACTGGCACTATCTCATAAAAGACTTTGAGTATTTTTATTCGGTAATGTCTCTGCACATCTATGAAACCAGGGCTATTAGAATATATAAAAAGATTGGAAATAAATTAATGAGGTATATTGAAAAACCTGGCCGGAATGGGGAGATCTCGACAAAAATACTACTCTAAAACTGATGAAATAGACTCGTTGAACTGGCACTATCTCTTAAAATACTTAGAGTATTTTCATTCGGTAATGTTGCAGCAGATCTGTGCAACCAGGGCTATTAGAATATATAAAAAGATTGGACATAAATTAATGAGGTATATTTAAATAGCTGGCCGAAATGGACTGATCTCGACAAAAATACTACACTAAAACTGACGGAATAGACTAGTTGAACTGGAACTATCTCCTAAAAGACTTTGAGTATTTTCATTCGGTTATGTTTCTGCACATCTGTGAAACCAGGGCTATTAGAATATATAAAAATATTGGACATAAATTAATGAGGTATATTGAAAAACATGGCGGAAATGGACCAATCTCGACAAAAATACTACTCTAAAACTGACGGAATAGACTCGTTGAACTGGCATTATCTCCTGAAATACTTTGAGTATTTTGATTCGGTAATGTTTCCGCACATCTAATAAACCAGGGTTATTAGAATATATAAAAAGATTGGGAATGAATTAATGAGGTATATTGAAAAAGCTTGCCGAAATGGACCGATGTCGACAAAAATACTACTCTAAAACTGATGAAATAGACGCGTTGAACTGGCACTATCTCTTAAACTACTTTGAGTATTTTCATTCGGTAATGTCTCTGCACATCTATGAAACCAGGGCTATTAAAATATATAAAAAGATTGGAAATAAATTAATGAGGTATATTGAAAAACCTGGCCGGAATGGAGAGATCTCGACAAAAATACTACTCTAAAACTGATGAAATAGACTCGTTGAACTGGCACTATGTCCTAAAACACTTTGAGTATTTTCATTCGGAAATGTTGCAGCAGATCTGTGCAACCAGGGATATTAGAATATATAAAAAGATTGGAAATAAATTAATAAGGTATATTGAAAAAGCTGGCCGAAATGGACCGATCTCGACAAAAATACTACACTAAAACTGACGGAATAGACTCGTTGAACTGGCATTATCTCCTGAAATACTTTGAGTATTTTCATTCGGTAATGTTTCAGCAGATCTGTGCAACGAGGCCTATTAGAATATATAAAAAAAATTGGAAATAAATTAATGAGGTATATTGAAAAACCTGGCCGAAATGGACCGATCTCGACAAATATACTACTCTAAAACTGATGGAACAGACTCGTTGAACTGGAACTATTTCATAAAATACTTTGAGTATTTTCATTCGGTAATGTTTCTGCACATCTAATAAACCAGGGTTATTAGAATATATAACAAGATTGGGAATAAATTAATGAGGTATATTGAAAAAGCTTGCCGAAATGGACCGATGTCGACAAAAATACTACTCTAAAACTGATGAAATAGACTCGTTGAACTGGCACTATCTCTTAAAAGACTTTGAGTATTTTTATTCGGTAATGTCTCTGCACATCTATGAAACCAGGGCTATTAGAATATATAAAAAGATTGGAAATAAATTAATGAGGTATATTGAAAAACCTAGACGGAATGGACTGATCTCGTCAAAAATACTACTCTAAAACTGATGAAATAGACTCGTTGAACTGGAATTATCTCCTGAAATACTTTGAGTATTTTCATTCGGTAATGTTTCCGCACATCTGTAAAACCAGGGCTATTAGAATAAATAAAAAATTGGAAATAAATTAATGAGGTATATTGAATAACCTGGCAGGAATGGACTGATCTCGACAAAAATACTACTCTTAAACTGATGAATTAGACTCGTTGAACTGGCACTATCTCCTGAAATACTTTGAGTATTTTCATTCGCTAATGTCTCTGCACATGTGTGAAACCAGGACTATTAGAATATATAAAAAGATTGGAAATAAATTAATGAGGTATATTGAAAAACCTGGCCGGAATGGAGAGATCTCGACAAAAATACTACTCTAAAAATGATGGAATAGACTCGTTGAACTGGCATTATCTCCTGAAATACTTTGAGTATTTTCATTCGGTAATGTTTCAGCAGATCTGTGCAACCAGGGCTATTAGAATATATAAATAGATTGGAAATAAATTAATGAGGTATATTGAAAAACCTGGCCGAAATGGACCGATCTCGGAAAAAATACTACTCTAAAAATGATGGAATAGACTCGTTGAACTGGCATTATCTCCTGAAATACTTTGAATATTTTGATTCGGTAATGTTTCCGCACATCTAATAAACCAGGGCTATTAGAATATATAAAAAGATTGGGAATAAATTAATGAGGTCTATTGAAAAAGCTTGCCGAAATGGACCGATGTCAACAAAAATACTACTCTAAAACTGATGAAATAGACCCGTTGAACTGGCACTATCTCTTAAGCTACTTTGAGTATTTTCATTCGGTAATGTCTCTGCACATCTATGAAACCAGGGCTATTAGAATATATAAAAAGATTGGAAATAAATTAATGAGGTATATTGAAAAACCTGGCCGGAATGGAGAGATCTCGACAAAAATACTACTCTAAAACTGATGAAATAGATTCGTTGAACTGGCACTATCTCCTAAAATACTTTGAGTATTTTCATTCGGTAATGTTTCTGCACATCTAATAAACCAGGGTTATTAGAATATATAACAAGATTGGGAATAAATTAATGAGGTATATTGAAAAAGCTTGCCGAAATGGACCGATGTCGACAAAAATGCTACTCTAAAACTGATGAAATAGACTCGTTGAACTGGCACTATCTCATAAAAGACTTTGAGTATTTTTATTCGGTAATGTCTCTGCACATCTATGAAACCAGGGCTATTAGAATATATAAAAAGATTGGAAATAAATTAATGAGGTATATTGAAAAACCTGGCCGGAATGGGGAGATCTCGACAAAAATACTACTCTAAAACTGATGAAATAGACTCGTTGAACTGGCACTATCTCTTAAAATACTTAGAGTATTTTCATTCGGTAATGTTGCAGCAGATCTGTGCAACCAGGGCTATTAGAATATATAAAAAGATTAGACATAAATTAATGAGGTATATTTAAATAGCTGGCCGAAATGGACTGATCTCGACAAAAATACTACACTAAAACTGACGGAATAGACTAGTTGAACTGGAACTATCTCCTAAAAGACTTTGAGTATTTTCATTCGGTTATGTTTCTGCACATCTGTGAAACCAGGGCTATTAGAATATATAAAAATATTGGACATAAATTAATGAGGTATATTGAAAAACATGGCGGAAATGGACCAATCTCGACAAAAATACTACTCTAAAACTGACGGAATAGACTCGTTGAACTGGCATTATCTCCTGAAATACTTTGAGTATTTTCATTCGGTAATGTTTCCGCACATCTAATAAACCAGGGTTATTAGAATATATAAAAAGATTGGGAATGAATTAATGAGGTATATTGAAAAAGCTTGCCGAAATGGACCGATGTCGACAAAAATACTACTCTAAAACTGATGAAATAGACGCGTTGAACTGGCACTATCTCTTAAACTACTTTGAGTATTTTCATTCGGTAATGTCTCTGCACATCTATGAAACCAGGGCTATTAAAATATATAAAAAGATTGGAAATAAATTAATGAGGTATATTGAAAAACCTGGCCGGAATGGAGAGATCTCGACAAAAATACTACTCTAAAACTGATGAAATAGACTCGTTGAACTGGCACTATGTCCTAAAACACTTTGAGTATTTTCATTCGGAAATGTTGCAGCAGATCTGTGCAACCAGGGATATTAGAATATATAAAAAGATTGGAAATAAATTAATAAGGTATATTGAAAAAGCTGGCCGAAATGGACCGATCTCGACAAAAATACTACACTAAAACTGACGGAATAGACTCGTTGAACTGGCATTATCTCCTGAAATACTTTGAGAATTTTCATTCGGTAATGTTTCAGCAGATCTGTGCAACGAGGCCTATTAGAATATATAAAAAAAATTTGAAATAAATTAATGAGGTATATTGAAAAACCTGGCCGAAATGGACCGATCTCGACAAATATACTACTCTAAAACTGATGGAACAGACTCGTTGAACTGGAACTATTTCATAAAATACTTTGAGTATTTTCATTCGGTAATGTTTCTGCACATCTAATAAACCAGGGTTATTAGAATATATAACAAGATTGGGAATAAATTAATGAGGTATATTGAAAAAGCTTGCCGAAATGGACCGATGTCGACAAAAATACTACTCTAAAACTGATGAAATAGACTCGTTGAACTGGCACTATCTCTTAAAAGACTTTGAGTATTTTTATTCGGTAATGTCTCTGCACATCTATGAAACCAGGGCTATTAGAATATATAAAAAGATTGGAAATAAATTAATGAGGTATATTGAAAAACCTAGACGGAATGGACTGATCTCGACAAAAATAGTACTCTTAAACTGATGAAATAGACTCGTTCAGCTGGCATTATCTCCTAAAATACTTTGAGAATTTTTATTCGGTAATGTTTCAGCAGATGTGTGCAACCGGGGTTATTAGAATATATAAAAATATTGGAAATAAATTAATGAGGTATATTGAAAAACCTGGCCGAAAGGGACCGATCTTGACAAAAATACTACTCTAAAAATGATGGAATAGACTTGTTGAACTGGCACTATATCTCCTAAAAGACTTTGAGTATTTTCATTCGGTAATGTTTCCGCACATCTAATAAACCAGGGCTATTAGAATATATAAAAAGATTGGAAATAAATTAATAAGGTATATTGAAAAACCTGGCCGAAATGGACTGATCTCGTCAAAAATACTACTCTAAAACTGATGAAATAGACTCGTTGAACTGGAATTATCTCCTGAAATACTTTGAGTATTTTCATTCGGTAATGTTTCCGCACATCTGTAAAACCAGGGCTATTAGAATATATCAAAAGATTGGAAATAAATTAATGAGGTATATTGAATAACCTGGCAGGAATGGACTGATCTCGACAAAAATACTACTCTTAAACTGATGAATTAGACTCGTTGAACTGGCACTATCTCCTGAAATACTTTGAGTATTTTCATTCGCTAATGTCTCTGCACATGTGTGAAACCAGGGCTATTAGAATATATAAAAAGATTGGAAATAAATTAATGAGGTATATTGAAAAACCTGGCCGGAATGGAGAGATCTCGACAAAAATACTACTCTAGAATTGATGAAATAGATTCGTTGAACTGGCACTATCTCCTAAAATACTTTGAGTATTTTCATTCGGTAATGTTTCTGCACATCTAATAAACCAGGGTTATTAGAATATATAACAAGATTGGGAATAAATTAATGAGGTATATTGAAAAACCTGGCCGGAATGGAGAGATCTCGACAAAAATACTACTCTAAAAATGATGGAATAGACTCGTTGAACTGGCATTATCTCCTGAAATACTTTGAGTATTTTCATTCGGTAATGTTTCCGCACATCTAATAAACCAGGGTTATTAGAATATATAAAAAGATTGGGAATGAATTAATGAGGTATATTGAAAAAGCTTGCCGAAATGGACCGATGTCGACAAAAATACTACTCTAAAACTGATGAAATAGACGCGTTGAACTGGCACTATCTCTTAAACTACTTTGAGTATTTTCATTCGGTAATGTCTCTGCACATCTATGAAACCAGGGCTATTAAAATATATAAAAAGATTGGAAATAAATTAATGAGGTATATTGAAAAACCTGGCCGGAATGGAGAGATCTCGACAAAAATACTACTCTAAAACTGATGAAATAGACTCGTTGAACTGGCACTATGTCCTAAAACACTTTGAGTATTTTCATTCGGAAATGTTGCAGCAGATCTGTGCAACCAGGACTATTAGAATATATAAAAAGATTGGAAATAAATTAATAAGGTATATTGAAAAAGCTGGCCGAAATGGACCGATCTCGACAAAAATACTACACTAAAACTGACGGAATAGACTCGTTGAACTGGCATTATCTCCTGAAATACTTTGAGTATTTTCATTCGGTAATGTTTCAGCAGATCTGTGCAACGAGGCCTATTAGAATATATAAAAAAAATTTGAAATAAATTAATGAGGTATATTGAAAAACCTGGCCGAAATGGACCGATCTCGACAAATATACTACTCTAAAACTGATGGAACAGACTCGTTGAACTGGAACTATTTCATAAAATACTTTGAGTATTTTCATTCGGTAATGTTTCTGCACATCTAATAAACCAGGGTTATTAGAATATATAACAAGATTGGGAATAAATTAATGAGGTATATTGAAAAAGCTTGCCGAAATGGACCGATGTTGACAAAAATACTACTCTAAAACTGATGAAATAGACTCGTTGAACTGGCACTATCTCTTAAAAGACTTTGAGTATTTTTATTCGGTAATGTCTCTGCACATCTATGAAACCAGGGCTATTAGAATATATAAAAAGATTGGAAATAAATTTATGAGGTATATTGAAAAACCTGGCCGGAATGGGGAGATCTCGACAAAAATACTACTCTAAAACTGATGAAATAGACTCGTTGAACTGGCACTATCTCTTAAAATACTTAGAGTATTTTCATTCGGTAATGTTGCAGCAGATCTGTGCAACCAGGGCTATTAGAATATATAAAAAGATTGGACATAAATTAATAAGGTATATTGAAAAAGCTGGCCGAAATGGACTGATCTCGACAAAAATACTACACTAAAACTGACGGAATAGACTCGTTGAACTGGAACTATCTCCTAAAAGACTTTGAGTATTTTCATTCGGTAATGTTTCCGCACATGTATGAAACCAAGGCTATTAGAATATATAAAAAGATTGGAAATAAATTAATGAGGTATATTATTAATATTATATATTATTTATATACGTAAATAATGTTCTCGTTTATAAGATATGATCTACAGCATGCATATAAGACATACCAGTCGATAAATAAATTATTTTAGATTCTGTTGAAACAGCTCACGGCGGGTGTGACTGGTCGACAGGGTAAGTCCAGGGGTCCGTGTTTGCTCCACTCTTAATATTGTATTTCTGATAGGAATTACATGTGTATGAGATTGATCACTGTTCGTTATCTTCATTTTTTCATACTTCAAACTATGGTAAGTGACGTAAGCTGTGAAATCTCATCAAAGTATTCAACAGTTTGACTAAATTTTCACTGAAAAGACAAAATGAATCCTGAAAGTCTTGTATAGAGAAACATGACGCAAAGAGGGACTTACTCAAATGGGTGAACGCTCGCTTTGCAATGCACGAGGCACTGTGATCGATGACCGGGTTCTACAATACTTGTTCTTGTATTTCAAATTACAGTGTACATTGATATTATACATAATATTTATTTTCAATTGGTATTAAACAAACGATGCATGGTTATAATATTAATATCAGCATCATATATGTAGATATGATGAGCTAAATATGCTATATTTTAGAATTCTGGTCCTTTTTACCCATGTTATGATAAGTAGACGACTTGAAATGTAAACATCAAAATTAAACATCTCTGTTGATTCAGTGCGTATTTTTCAAAAAGTCCGATAATCCAAAATTTCAATTAAAAATGTTTTTTCTGGATCTTATTTACATCTTACAATTCATTATACTTTAACTTTCAAACTACACACACTTAAATACTATTATATTCATTACCCAAATAATTACCCTTCCATTCATTACATACTGTATGCATGCTTAAAGACGAGGAAACACTAATGAAGCATTCCAGAAATCAATTTCATTTCTGTAAATGAACAGCAACGCTTCTCGTTGGCATACATTTTCATGAAGTGTTGCAGTTCATACCCTCATGTATTCTCAAACTATGTGTACTTGACAAAGGCAATGCCTTCTACATGTAGTTGGAGAAAATGCATAAGGGAACACACAGATATTTTTGACAGAAAGATCTTAAACTTTGTATCAATGACGGAAAATAGCCACTTATAAAACTTTCATGTATATATAAAGAATTTAGCGAACACAAGGGATACTTCAACATACATAGGAAATATATTTTTGCATAAAATTGTCAGACAATTAAAGAGTAGATGGACAAAATATTGAAGAAATCCTTTATTTGTAAAATTGAAACTTAGTTGTAATTATCTTATATAAAAAAGAATTAGAAAATGCATGAAGATCCAATAAACACCTGAACATTTTACAACCTAGATAGTGTGAAAAACGAAGAGAACTATATCCAATTGTCATGTGCCTGTTCATTAACAAATATTAATGAATTCTTTGCTATAAAGATTTTCCGAGTACCAGCAGGGACATATGTCTCTCGTACTAAATTGCACGTTTACAATCCATGAAAATCAGTTGTTCATAATATTGTTCATGGACATTCATTGTTGTGAATTATCATAATACATCCAGAATATATAGACTCTAGGTATAATTTGTTTAAAAGTCATGTTCAGCTTATTCTGGCAAACAGAGTTATTTGGAATATATTCTTCCTCGAATATACATGTACTCATTTAGAAAAACCAATGAGGTAAATTAATATTGCTTCGATGGATATCTTGAAAAGTATTTGAAGCTTTATTGAAATGAATTCAAGGCAGTTTGACAATTCAATAATAATTTAAAATATCCAACAATAGACAGGTACTAAGCGTTACTTTTAATTCTAAAGAGGACAATGACATTTAATGTTCATTAATTTGTCCTCACAATTATACATATCTGTTTTCGATTCCTTTTTAGTTAATGCATGAAAATTGAAGATAAGGATCAGTAATCAATCTCATAACTCTTATAAGAAGTGCAACATAGAGAGTTGGACAAAAACATATCACTGGATACACCAGAGGTGGGATCAAGTGCTAGGAGAGGTAAGCATCCCCTGTCGATCGGTCACACCCGCCGTGAGCACTATATCTTGAGCGGACAAACGGATTAATAGGTAAAATGAGTATGCCAATTTTAAGTTCGGCGTAACACTCGGTATGATATTGATATCAATAAATCAGCGGAAGATTAAATACATGTATTAATATTTGTAATCTGGACACCGATGAAATGAAATAGAAGCCCGCGTAGCTCAGTCGGTAGAGCATCAGACTTTTAATCTGAGGGTCTTGGGTTCGAGTCCCAACGTGGGCGTTTATTTTTTAGCCGATTCGTAGTCATGTACCCAACACCGGTATACTTATACATTCCTGCCTGAAATGTATCCACATAATCTTAGTCCCATCTTCCAAGTTTCAGCTTTATGTTCTTAATTCGTTTCAATGAAACGAACATAAATCATTTACCATATAAAACAGCTGTATAGGATAGGAGGCGAAGCGTTCATGATTATTAATACATGAACATCAGTCACATAACCAATATATCAAAACACATTCTCAATACTCCATTGCTACTTCAACAACATGAATTGTCCAATTCTCCGAAGAACACAAACTATAAATAAATCATATTTATTACATTATCAATCAATGTCATATTCAAATTCCAAAAATAACCTTTATTGGGTAAGGGTGAATGGTAATTTATAAAACGAGAAATATCCTGCAAATCTGAGCCTTCCAATGGCACACTCACGTAAATACTGATCCTTTATAGATAACCCCAACACAAACTTCCCATTTCGCCACGTGTACAAACAATGCTAAGGTAACCATGATAAATACATCTATTTGCTACAAACTCGGTTACATTCTAGACACACTGTGTATTAATTGTGAAAATCGTCTCAACATTCTTGAAAAGATTTTTTAAAAGAATTTAGGTCCCATGGGGATTCGGGTTAGACGACGATTGTAGATTCTCAGTACCCGTTGCCTGTCGTAAGAGGCGACTAAATGGGTCCTTCGGATGAAAACTCAAAAACCGAGACCCCGTGTCACAGAAGGTGTGGCACTATAAAGATCCCTGCCTGATCAAAGACCATAAGTTCCAAGGACCAGCCTATATTTTGCAGCCCTTCGCCGGTAATGGTGACGTCTTCATATGAGTGGTAGACTCTGAAGACGGACGTTATACAATATACAATCAATTAATTAAATCAATTTAGCAAAATGTATGCTGTGAACTGTATAGGCAGGTAGTTCTAAAGAAGTATAACACGTTGGAAGTTGTGATATTTATAAATAAGAATAACTTCGTAGCTTTCAAGAAAAAATCACAATGTTTCATAAAATATATACATTTCTGTACATCACCTTTTCTGCAATTTTTGCATGAATAAAATAATGTATTTATTTTAATTCTAATTATTTAAAACACAACTTTTGATTATCTATTACTTATTATAAATCTTCGATGTGTTATATTCGCGAGAACATAATACTCGGTAAAGACCGGTATCGTGAAAATGCACATAAAACATGTTCTCACGAACAAAATATGAAATACAGTCTGCATATAAAACAAGTAATGTTTGGAAGTTTCCCTTTTGTAAAGTGTCAATTGAAACTTATTTTCCAGCATGATGCACGCTAAAGCAATGTTTTATTCAATGTTTAAAAAGAATTCAAGATTACAGAGGGTCTTTACATGGGAAATCTCTGAATGGAAATACCCAGTAAACACTAACAATCTGATAAAATTAACGCACACTGTAAATCAGTTTGTAATGTTGCAATTTTTACATGGTCACATTTTGTACAGAAATACTTGAAAACAGAGAAGTTCGATTTGTTTGTAATACGTATCTTTTAAGTTTTGATAAATTATGTCTAGCGCAGCAATCAAACAAGGGGGACTAGCTCAAATGGTAGAGCGCTCGCTTTGCATGTGAGAGGTACCGGGATCAATACCCGGGTTCTCCAATTTTTTTCTAACTTTTATGTTACAATTATACTACATATGTAATTTAGTTTACTCCAAACCCGCAACAATGAATGGTCCGAAAAAATTAATATGCTATAATGTGGTCCTTCTTCACCTATTGGCCATCAATTGCATCGACCTTTAAAGGTCAATATCTAAGGTAGCTGCAGAACTGTAGCTCTCTGAAAAAATATTTTGACATAACAGAGAGCTACAGATCCACCCTTTATAAAAACCTTCGATTTATGTTGCACCAAAAACAGCGCACGGTTGAGGCCTTATATCGTTGTATTCTTGAGTTGCTGTCTCATAAATTTAATATTTAAAAAAATTTAACATATTTTCCTACTATACTTGTGTCTAAACATACCTTCAAATATTCATTAAAGCCCCATATGACCTGAAAACTCCTAGCTTCAAATGATTTCGTTTGTTGACGTACACATGTTAGGTAACCGGTCAATTAGAATCCCGGTTAATTTCCATATTTCCACAATAACGTCTAGATCCCCACAAATATTTTAGCTAAATATTTTAAATAATCTATCATCCCGGTGCCTTTAAATAATAATCATTCAAATAGCTAAACTCACGGCAATTTTGTCTCCATCCCTGCCACACGAGTGTTAAGAACTTTTGTAGCATTTTCGTGAATCAAGAGCTTATTTTACCTTTCGAAAAACTATATTTTTTAATTTCTATTATAAGTTATTCGTATTGATAATAAATGAAGAGCGAATACATAACATATAATGAATTTTATGAGTAGATACCAACAACAACAGGGTTCGAATTGACCGGCTACCTAACATGAGTCCAGTCACACTGCCATGAGCCCTACATGTATATCCTGATCAGGTAAACGGAGTTATCCTTAGTCAAAATCGGTAAAAACAAAAATGATGTAATAAAGCGTACTTTCTAAATATATATATATATATATCATATAATATAGAGGATGTTGCCTAATACAATTTTACAACCTAGTTAGTGTAAGGAAGGAAGAAAACTATATTCGGTTGTTTTGGTCACGTTAATTAAAGAAATAATGAATTCTTTGCCATAATGATTTTCCGAGTACCAACAGCGAAAAATATCTCTGGTATTAATTGGCACATAAGCCATGAAAATCAGTTGTTCATAATGATATCGTTCATGGACATTGATCGTTGTGAATTATCGTAGTATTTCCAGAAGATTTAGGTATAGTTTGTATAAAAGCCATGTACAGGTCATATTGACAAAGAGTTATTTGGAATATGTTCCTTCTCTTTGTATATTTCAGATTTACAAAGACATTTAACCTTGTGATTCTTCTCCAGTCGAGGGAACTATATAAATAGCCCCCGTGGCCCAATGGATAAGGCACCGGCCTCCTAAGCCGGGGATTGCGGGTTCGAGTCCCGCCGGAGGTTGTATCTATTTTTCCGTCTTACTGACCAGTACAGTTTTTACCAACAATTTTCTTTTCTTTCTTTCTTTGTTTCCTCCAGATGGAGATTCTTACAAGTACAATGGTAGTGAATTAATCAAGACATGTGCAAAATAATATAAGGAATACAAGTAATTACAAATGGAAGAGAAGAAAAATACAAAAATACCTAAACAACAGGTCACAAGCATACAATATTTAGTTACAGTGTAACTCGAAGTTTGTTATAATACATTGCTGCTGCATCTCTTATAAAACGGAAGTTCAGAAGATGTATTTCTGGAATGTCAAAATCAGGCAAGTTTGAGATCATGCTTCTTGCGCCGAGGATAAATAAATACAAGTCATATTGGGACAGCTCACATAGGTCGGCAGCCAGAGAAACATCAAAGTCTTCAATTACAGTTTCCCATCAGGGATATAGGGTTGTTTCAGAACAGGTATTGGATACGTGCTCAAGCACATTCGTGAAAGGTCTCGGGCTCAATGAGCAAATTTCGTGTGGTACATCCAGAAGAGTTCACACTTTTACAATAAATTTGAATAGAAGAATCTCGTTATTATTGTGCTGAATATTCCACAACAGAGTTGGTAATCGGACAAAGTCAGGATCAGCACGCATGCGTTGTCGTCTGGAAACGGAATGGTAAGTGATGACATAGGATTAAACAGATCTTTTCCACTCTGATTTTGAGGAGAAGGCACCACTTTCAATATATCGAGTTAAAGCGGGGTACAAATTATATTTGGTCAATAGAGGCATGATGTCCTGAATAAATCCGCGATGTTTGACACAGGAGTTCATGATATACGACAATAGACGTGTGAGGAATATGAGCTTTTTGAGATAATTAGTGTCCAGTTTACAAAGACGTCCAACAAATTGCAGTTTCCTGATGTCAATCTCCACAGTAATGGGAAGTAGATCCGGGAGGCTTTCACACATATCCGCTCTGGTTTGCTGATGAAGACCATTGCGTGTTTTGCAATAAAATGTTGGAATGTATTGAGAGTTTCGACAACTTTTCGTCGTAGGTCGCACCAGAGTTCGCATCCATATAATACAGAAGGGAAAACTACCTTCTTAAATAGCTTGGATATAGTGATTGGGTTGAGCTATTCGGATGTTTTAGTGCAAAATGTGTCTGGCGTCCTTTCATGCAAGCATTCGAAGTTCTGCTACTGGGATCAAATGTGGAATTTAGTGAAATTCCCAAGTGCGTGTATTCATTGGAAGAGTGAATAACATTCTTGCCTAGGTGCCAAGATAATGTGTCCATATGATTTGCCCTTTTTGGATAAAAATATAGGACATTGGATTTGTTTGCATTGAATGTAAAACGCCATTTTGTTGAATACTCGTACATGTATATTTTGCGTCCAATTTTATGTAATCTATGCGAGGTGAGCGCAACACAACAAATGTCATTCGCAAGCCTTGGATTAGAGCTTGTGATACTGAAAATACCGATATTTGTACACAGATTTTAAATTTCGTGCAGCAAGTCGTCGATAAATACAAGGTAGAGAAAAGTTGACAAAACACCACCCTGTCTAACGCCTTGTAAAATTGGAAACCAGTCAGAATTGATTTGGTTAACAACGACAGAGAACGATGTGTTTACATGACAATCTTTTATTAGACTCCATATACATGTACGACCCGTGTCTGAATAAATGTATTTTCAACCTGTTGTACTAAAATCAGTGTCAGAGCATCCCCAATCACTGTGAACAATGACATCTTTCAGGGACTTTGATTTAAGTCTGTTACAGTGAAGATGGTCATTGTCTTTACAGCTAGTATTGAAGTCACCACCAATTAGAACATCACCATATGAAGAATAGTGATTAAACAGAGCTTCACCCGCCGTGAGCCCTATTTCTTGAGCAGCGAAACGGATTAATCCGCAGGTAAAATCAGTATGCTAAGTAAAGCCTTACACTCGGTTGATATTCATATCAATGAATTAGCGGAAGATTAGATACATGTATTATTATTTGTAATCTGGACACTGATAAAATGAAATAGCAGCCCGCGTAGCTCAGTCGGTAGAGCATCAGACTTTTAATCTGAGGGTCTTGGGTTCGAGTCCCAACGTGGGCGTTTAAATTTAGCCGATCCGTAGCGATGTACACGTCACCGGTATTCTTATACATTCCCGCCTGGAGTGTATCCAGACTTTTTGACATCATAGACAGTTGCTTCTTCAACAAAAACGGAAAACGGAAATATTCATATCTAGTGATCAGTCATTCAAAAACTTACTTTGTTAAACACCACTCTGATTCCACGCACAAGTACTCTGAAGTTCAAATAAAAAATATGCTAGAGTTCCTCATTGACAATATATTCGTGGTCTTTGGTGATCAGGTCTTCCAACAGTCTGTTGGAATTCCCATGGGCACGAATTGTGCTCCTTTGTTAGCTGACCTGTTTTTATATTCATATGAAGCAGAATTTATTCAAAAACTTCTACGTGAGAAGAAAAAAAAATCTCTCGCTGTGACCTTCAATTCGACTTTTAGATATATCGATGACGTTTTGTCTATTAACAATGATAGCTTTCATTCATATGTCGATTTCATATATCCCTGTGAGGTCGAAATAAAGGACACCACAGAGTCGTCCACTTCTGCTTCATACTTAGATATTTTATTGAAAGTAGACATTAACGGCAAACTGACAACTCAACTGTATGACAAACGGGATGATTTCAGCTTCTCCATCGTCAACTTCCCACATTGATGTAGCAATATTCCATTATCACCTGCATATGGTGTTTATATATCTCAACTGATTCGATATGCAAGAGCTTGTTCTGGGTATAGTCAGTTTTTAAATCGAGGTAAGCTACTGACAAACAAGTTGATGGTACAGGGATTTCAACAGTCTCTATTGAAGTCAGCATTTCGCAAATTCTATGGTCGTTATAACGATCTAGTTCGTCAATACAACCTCGCATTGGGTCAAATGCTGTCTGACGTGTTTCATACCGATTGTTAAGCCGTTCTTGGCACACTGATTTGACTGCGGATAACTTTGTTTACCTGATCAGGATATGGGACTCACGGCGGGTGTGACTGGTCAACAGGGATGCTTACTCCTCCTAGGCACCTGATCCCACCTCTGGTGTGTCCAGGGTTCCGTGTTTGCCCAACTATCTATTTTGTATTGCTTGTAGGATCGTTATAACGACCATAGAATTTGCGAAATGCTGACTTCAATCGAGATTATTGAAATCCCTGTACCATCAACTTGTTTGTCAGTAGCTTACCTCGATTTAAAAACTGACTATACCCAGAACATATAATATAGAGGTTGTTGCCTAGTACGAGTACCTCGTTTTTTAAAAATATCAACACCTAAATTCTTCACAAAACATGGCAAAGATATATTACACATACTGAAAAATATTTTTGAAAGATACGGAATTCAACAATTTAAGCGATTGAATATTGTTTACGTCCTTCTCGAGAATGGTTACGTCACCATTACCTATGAAGGGCTGCAAATTTAGACCTATGCTCAACACTTATGGCCTTTGATCATAGAGGGATCTTTATTGTGCCACACCTGCTGTGACACAGGGCCTCTGTGTTTGTGGTCTAATCCGAAGGACCGCCCCATTTAGTCGCCTCTTACGACAAGCAAAGGATACTGATAGTCCTGGTATTTGTTTGGATATATTCAATTCGTGAATATTAGCCTCCCAAGATTGCCTGGTTCCATTGAAGAAAGGGTGGTATTATCTGGAAATTGGGATAATAGATACGTAACTTGCCCTATATTTATTCCCTTAATGTTTTATTGCCTTTTGATTTGATAGGAATAATCTCTGCACATAATAAAAAAAAATATGGAGAAACTGAATCCCCCTGTGTACAACCTCTACCATTCTTGAGCCATCTTGACAAATTCCTACCTTAGTTAATAGTTACATGTATGTGTCCTCTCTTTCAGGGGGTGACATGTTTTTTTTGTTTTGTTTTTTTCACTTTCGTCTGTCCCACTGTCTGTCACAAAATCTTGTGAACGCTTAGCCTCCAATATACATGTAGCTTATCGGATAGACTTGAAACTTTGTACAATGCTTCATGGCCATTTATAGATGTGTATATTGTCGGGACAGGAGGCTCCAATTATTTTACTAAAAGTTATAGCGGATCTAAGAGGGGTGGAGGATATAAAATAGGTTGTGAAACTTCTCCTATATGGCTTAATGAATAGATTTGAAACTTTGTACAATGCTACAATGCCATTTGTAGATGTACATATTGTTAGAACAAGGGAATCCAATAATTTTCCTAAAAGTTATAGTGGATCTAAGAGGGTTGGAGGATGTAAAATAGCTTGTAAACATTTCTCCTCCTATATGGCTTACTGGATAGATTTGCAACTTTGTACAATGCTTCATTGCCATTTGTAGATGTGAATATTGTCGGTACAGGAGGATCCAATTATTTTCCTAAAAGCATGATTCAAAGATCTCACAACAAAATGTCCCAAATCTCTCCACTTTTTTTTTTTTAAATTCAGTGGTATATCCATCTCTTCCTGGACTTGTATTATTAAATCTTTAAGAGTGCAAGCTGCCTCATTATAACTAATATCACCCTCCAGTCTCACTTTTCTTCTACTGATGATTTTCTAGTGTTATCAAATACATTGTCATCTTCTTAGTTTTGTGAATCATCTTTTAAAGTTTTACTTTGGTATAAAGTTTCATAAACTTTCACATATACCCCCTGAAACTACACTCTGTGTAGTAAAACTTTCCCCTCCATCGGTTTCTATTCTTTGTATAATTGTACAGGTATAGTTCCTTTTTTTGCAAGTTACAAAAGTATTCCGTTGATATTTCACCGTCATTAATTCATTTAACCTTTGCTCTTATCATAGCATCGTTTGATTTTTCAATTCTTATAGCTTCAAATTCTTTATTAAATTCCTAAATGTGAGATGCACCTATTTCCCTTTATTTTTCCTCAAGACAGTGTATTCATTATTATTAACAAATAAAAAACACACAATTTTACAAACAAAAATGCAAGCAATGGCAATTGTGCGTGTTTATCGTTTTCTTTGTTGTTCCTAGTTTTTTCACAAAAGAGGAATGAGTTATCTTCATTGGTGACGTCTCCATGTGAGTGAAATATTCTTGAGAGGGACGTTAAACAATGTTGTCTATGTTTTCCTTTAATTCGGTAAGTGTAATTATAAAATTATAGTACATATCACTGATTGGTATATGCTTAATCCATGTTTTGTTTGTTTGATGTATTATATCCCCTTTGCCGTGAAATGGCTGAAATATTGCCAAAACAGCATAAAACCTTAATCAATCAATCAACCAATATTCATTATTTTTGTACTCTGGCTGCATTTGTTCTGTTTCTTTTTATTCTATTTTGATACAACGTTCATTAAAATTGTAGATGAATGAGATAACAACTAGAAACTGTTTTTATGAAAAACAAATGTATTTCCAGCTCTCCAAATTGGAAGTGCTCCAAATGAAACCTCCCCTTAATGTACTGCATGGTATGGAGGAGAAAGCATGAACAGGAACATAGAGATTATGAACTCCCATAAGCCACATAGGGGAAGTGTTCACAAACTATTTTACACCCTCCACTCCTCAGATCCACTATAACTTTAAGGACAACAATTGGATACTCCTGCCCATACAATATTGCACATCTGCAAATGGCATTGAAGTACTGTGCAGAATTTCAAATCTATCCGATAAGCGATATGGAGGAGAAGCGTTCAAAAACTATTTCAACATCGTCCACCCCTCTTAGATCCAATAAAACTTTTAGGAAAATAATTTCAATATCCTGTCCCGACAATATGCACATCTACAAACGGCAACGAAGCGTTGTACAAAGTTTCAAGTCTATCAGATAAGCCATATAGGAGAAGGGTTCACAAACTATTTTACATCCTCAACCCCTTTTATATTCACTATAACTTTAAGGAAAATAATTGATCCTCTTGTCCCACCAATATGCACATCTACAAATGGCAATGAAGCATTTTACAAAGTTTAAAGTCTATCCGATAAGCCATATAGGAGAAGAAGCGTTCAGAAGATCTTGTGCACCAACGTTATTTACGTCTTTTTTATCATTGTCCATTGGTCAAGAATATTTAGCGATGTGTTGAAGATTGGTTTTCACAAAACGTTGAAAAAACTTCTCAGCTTTGATGCTGTAACTGTTCTATTTCCCTTACGTAAAAATATTTATCTACGATATACCTTATATACGTGATTATATTTGGTAATTAGTTCCTTTATATACTTGGTACTAGTATTGTAATCGAGGAAAGGGATAGGATCTACTTCCTAAATGTAAAACACCTTTATCATTAGACGGGCAATTCTGCTTACTGTATCATTTGTTTTCTGTCACCACATTGAGTACGGGATATACACCTGATAAACGCAAAACACGATACGATAGGATACACGTACGATACGATAGGATACACGCACGATACGATAGGATACACGCACGATAGAACACGAAAGGAATGTCAAGAATAACGTTGCGGGTACTGTACCAATATCGTTAAATAAAGATGTACTATCTCTATTTACATATTCATGTCTTACTTATCCATTATTTATAGACGCGAAAACGTACACATATTTCATAAATTGCCGGCACTTATCGACCACCTGTAGCATACTATTGTTTATGCTTATCAGCTTCTGTTACCCAAACTCTGCTCACCGTAGCTCGTTTTTCGCTCTCATTAACAATCTGAACAAAACAAGAGTGATTGAGATTGGAAATTTTGTCATTTATTACAATACCAAATGAAGAAAGAAATCTTCAACAGAAGATTCTGGGGGAAATCAGTTAATACAATTTACATCAAAGTACCTGCAAAGCTAAATTACTCAAAGTATGATTTCCCCCAAAGAAGACAAAATATGACAATCACAAAATCATCAAAACAAACCCAGAGCAAAATGATACATCAACCGGTCTCACGAAGTGAAGCGTTGTCTTTGACTTTGAAATATCCTGAGTAAACTTTTGTTTAGCTCGAGTCTAATGTTGGCATGGTCACTTTCCATCGAAACACCTTCAATATGATCGTCCAATACTGCAAAAGACCAGTGATAAGACGTTAGAACAGAATTCGAACCACGTCACGTTATTCACCGGTGGTTTCAAATGATTGTAAATAGCTTCATAAGGACTATACACCTGCTTTGAATGTTCTTGATAACGACCTTCACCCCTATATGCCAGACATTTCTATAAATAATTACCCTACCCATTTTACTAGCATTATTCATTCACCGTCAGCTGATGTATCTCGTTTGGCAGATGCAGTAATTCCTGTTTGACAGACAGACGAAGAACTAGATGTATCTCCGATATCCTGTCGTGACGGCCTCCTGTCTGGAGGTTCAACAGTTGGTTGAAGGGAAATGTATGAATGACTTTCCTCCCCTTGGCACCTTTCCATTTCATAAGGTTTGGTGTCATCGATATCGCCAATATCGTGATAAATGTGAGATTGTCTGTTGTTGTAACATACTTTCTGGGTATTCTCTTTTTTCTTTCTGGAAAATTGTGATACACTATATCCAGTGAAAACATTTTCTGTTTATATAAACTTGTTCTACTGCACGACTTGTGTTTTAAGTACGCGTGGTGTTGTAATTCAGGTGATATCCTGATCAAACTTGGGGTGTTTTTTTTTTTATTGTTTTGCAATCGAGTAGGCGACGCAGAATTTGTGTGCAAGTTAAGTAAGTTTTGAAAAATACCTAAGATTTTTTTTAATTAAGTGCATAGTTAATTTGTGTAGTTTTATACTACAAATCTGCTCAGAGCGTTTGCGCTTTTGGTAATTTGGAATATTTATAGGATTGATCACTGTTTGTTCATGTGCAGGTGTTGATACGTACCTTTTAAATCGGAGGCGAAAAAGTAGCACCACTCCCGCAATAATCAGCAGGAAACCAGCCATTCCGCCGATGACTGAATGAAAAGCAGTCAAAACATTAGTAGCTGTAGTTAACTTCATGTGAAGTACAATTTTTCATTGCAATAGTTATTATCGAACTTTAAATTTTACAAAAATTTACACAATTCGCAATTTGATTCTGTTTTACCGAAATGAAGGTTTGTTAAAATAAATTCTTCCAGGTTCTTTATGATGTCGTCGTCTTCTTCTGAAAATATACACACACGAATGGACTCCACATAAATCTCGTTAATTAAGCATTTAACAGAGTTATTTCTCCATGCCATAAACGTTAAAATAGTTAAGTAAAATTATAATAACAGTTACCTGTCACCTCGTCATATGTCACTGATAACGGACCTGTACAAAATTAATTTTATAAAGCGGTTAATGTTTTATAAATACTGGTTTACGATTCCTTAAACATTTCATTGGGTCCTTGCTTTTCCAAATACAAAAGACAAATGAGATGATGATGATGATGACGGTGATATATACATGGATCAATCTTATTTCAGTGATAAACCTTGAAGTTTGATGCTTATTTCTTAATCATTCTCAACATCAAATGTAAAATAATTGAGGCCTTTCAACACAAAGCCTTTTATCTTAAACAATGAAATTAAAATTCGATGCTTCTATACATAATGCTATGTACTCCAGTGGATCTAACAACTAATTCTAATTATATTGTAGCTAAAACAAATTAAAATGAGAAAATAATAATTTGTACTAAGTTAATATGAGAGATAGTGAAATCAATGGAAACTAAGATGAAATTAGACAAAGTACACAATGCTTTCATCGCGCTCACATCTTTACGAGCAAACTAGATATTTCCTAAATCTTACATTCAGAAAGTAGAAACTTTTTTTCATCGAACATTCCTCTTTTAAAATTGTTTTGTATAGCTTTCAGTATTTTCATTTTATCGCGTTCATAGCACGTGGATTTGTTCGTAACCGTGATGTTTGCTATCTCCGTATTGATAAGACGCATCACTGACCTAAAAAAGAATGAGAACACATAAAGCCCGATTATTATGCTATATGGCTATTAACAAATTTCTTCACTTTAATTATAACGTAAAACAATCATGTGACTAGCTCTGAGGAAAACAAACAGATTATTGATAGACAGCATAACTATTATGGTTTGTGAAACTTTCCTCACACGTATTGGATCAATGCAGGCATAACAGCAACTCCTTTTAAGATTGGTAACATATCGTATTGCTGACCTTTGTTCGAATACAAGCACTTCTTACCAGCAGAATATGTGTTGATTGTAAGGCATCAACCCACTGTATGTCCTTACTTTTGCAGCCTCCAGGAATCGCTGATCGGCACACGGCGATGGAAAGCCTAAAAGAAATGGTTTGGCTTTTTAAGCAGCAGCATACCGGTGACGTGAATTTTTTAATAACTATTTAATGTCATTTGGGATATATAATATAGAAAGACAAAGACACCTAAGACAGGGAAGAAAACCCTTGTGAAAGGTGAAAATAACAAACAGTAATCGATCTCATAACTTCCATAGGCAATACAAAATAGATAGTTGGGCAAACACGGACACCTGAACATACCAGTGTTGGGATCAGGTGCCCAACAGGAGTAAGCATTCCCTGTCGACCGGTCACACCCGCCGTGAGCGCTATATCTGGATCAGGTAAACTGAGTAATCCGTAGTCAAAATCAGTGTACCAGGAACGGTCTGACAATGGGTATGAAACACGTCAGACAGTGTGGGAGGTGTCTGAATCTAATAATAGTTTTTCCATGACCTGATACTAAACGCTTACATTTCAAGCTTAATTCCTTCCTTATGATATTTTGTTCAACAAGACTGGAAACAACAGCCCTCTCCATCATGAATGATTCAAAACACGATACATTGTTTGTTTTCTCCACGCTGGATAGATGGCATCTGACGAAGTCTTTTACTTCACTGATCAGGCAAATAAATTACACATGTATATTGTTATTGCATTAATCATTTGTATATCATTACTACACAACGCATTTGCATACGTTTAGAATTGTCAAAAGGAGAAACAAGTTAAGCAGCTTATTACATACATCGCTTACCTGCAATTAGATTTTTTAACTGGGCATATATCAAAAGATCTCGAATACTTTAAATCATAGCACACGTTGTCTGAAGGGAAAAAAGTAATTAATCAGATGATATTTATACTAGTACCACGCAAGGGGCTGGACTTCATCATTTGTAGATGTACACACAACTCCGTGATATTTAATACAAAAGATATGAATACAAAAAGGTGAGTATCAACTGAATGACATGTGTTAAATTTACAGACCACAAATAGGGACCTGACAATAGTCCCACAGCACATCCACATCATTAGTTAAACACCAGGGGATTTCGCGGTCGTAGTTCCTACAGTAGTTTGATTGGTTATGTCCTAGGACGTCATAGTCATGTCGATGTGGTATCTGTTTTGACCAGGACTGGCAGACAACGCCTTTAGAGGTTTTGTTCTCAGTCCCTTCGTACATTTGGCCAGGTATTCGACAATCTAGATCAATTTGAAACAGTATATTACATTATATCTCTCCAAATCTGTCAAATCAAACATCCATAAACATTATCAATGATTAGCCGAATATGCTCTACTGATATGCAAGAATATAAAAACATTTCAGCTATCAAAGGAGCACGATGAGTGCTCATGGGAATTCCAACGACCAGAGAAACAGTATATTGTTTGAAAATGGGAGGGGGTGTTCCTACATGTACGTACTGTAGCAAAATGTGCCATATTAAAAATATCTATATTTCTAATGTTGCCTTTTGGTATCTTTATACATTTTATTTTTATAATTTTAAGACAATCTCTTTTGATATTGGGGAAAGCTACAAACTATCGTACACTTGACGTTATCAGTTTGTAGAACTGCAGTATATACATATAATAGTGTAAAAAGAAATATACGAGTGGTAAAAAACAATGCACTTGTACCGCAATGATAACTGGTGAGTGGAAGGCTGTGTACACTTCGTCCTCTGAGAGTCTCAGGTTCATTACAGAGTGTGGCTACAGAGTCTCCCTCTTTATTTTCTAATCCTAGAGTGATCTGATGTGTTTTCACAAACTCCATTAACCACTTCATTCCACAATCACATCGCAGTGGATTGGAACCCAAATATCTGATATGTAAATGGTAGTTTCTTCATCATTTAATTTAAAATATATATGAAGAAAAGGACAATTATCAATCTTAATCATCACATACAATTTTGTAGGTCTTGTTCCATTTAAGAAACAATTTTTTTGTAGTTCTCCTATTTGGTTTCCGTCAAGATACCTGAAAAAGGTAAAATACATTTTAAAAATGGAGTATACATTGCTCATGCATGCAATAAACTATAGTGTCACTCAAAAGTGTGTGACAACGTACACTCTGTCTAGAAGAGGAAGAGACTGGAATGCTTGCACTTCTACTCGGGTCACCAAGTTTCTGTTGAGAACACTACAAGGGAAAATCGAAGATAAAATGATGATTTTCAAAAAGAAACAAAATTAGGCACATTTGCAAAGAAATCTGTTTCTACAAAATAGCCATTCTATTTAATGCATGTTAAATACAGATTTAAAATTAGTGGGGAGAAACTAAAATCAATATGATGCTATACTGTACATGAATTTCACTTTTGGTAGATCGTTGAAGGTTCTGGACCGGATTTCAGTAATTTCATTGCTTGATAGATATCTAAAAATGATATAATAAAATTCAGTGTCTCCAACACATACAGAACTTAAATATTGAAATAAACATTTTACTTTCGTTATCTAATTTAAATTTATTTTCAATGGGACATGATGCTCTGAAATTGCTTGCAATTCTTCTAGTGAATCTAATCCATCAAAGAGCCTGGCAGGAAGCGTCTTTAGACGATTTCTGCTGAATGACCTACAAGAGATAAAATTTATCATACAGAAAGAATTACATGTACACAGTATTTCTTTGTAAAACAAAACGTTCAGTTTTTTTAATGTTAAGTAGTTTTTATACAGAAACCGCAGCTTCCGAAGATCGCGTAGAGCCAAGTTTCCAATAGTTTCTATGTCATTATCTTGTAATTCTCTGTAAATAAAAAAAGAAAGAAAAGAAAAACAACACAATTTCATGAGTCATTGTGCAATAGTTGGAATGCAATTTTCTGTTTTAAAATCGAAAGTACCTACAGTTTTTCCAGTTCTGTTAACATCTGGAATGTGGTATTACTAATCGCTTTGATTTTATTACTGTTCAAGCGACTGCAAAAGTAATAATAAAATGATACCCCGTTAATTTGATGTTTTAACGTAATATTTAGATTTCAAAAAGCTACATAAACTAAACATTTGCTGAAAGGTCAACAAAAAATATTCAAAAATATGTAAAACGCAACTTTTATAGTGAGCAGATTTTAATATACATGTAACCATTGTTCCATTGAGTTATAATGGTTCTGATCGTTGAGGTAGCCTAGTGGTTAATGCGTTCACTTGGCAATTATGGAGGGTGGGGTGGTGGGTGACCCAGGGTTGATTTGTTTATCCAAGGACCAGAACCAGATCAAACTTGAGAAATTTAACACATTTCCTTCTCCAACCCAACATTACAAGTGAAAGTCACGGGTCTGTCAGATATAGCGTTAAATGTAGATCCCGGATCATGGGTGACGCTGACAATAAAGAACGCTTACTACTACAGCCCTAACTCGAATTTGACAGACCTTCACCTACAATCTAATTAAAATCAGACTTCTTAGATCCGCGCCGTATACTCTTCATAAGTAGATCTGACATAACCCGATTAGGGGTCATGTTCAGATGAACTTTATATCAGCCAATCAGCGCGTCGGCTTTGAAACCGTCGGTGTTTACAATTCAAGGAAAACGGCTGCGATTGTTTGGCTTAAAAGAAAACACATCACAGTTAAATGTGACGTCACAATGTACCGTTTACGTCGACTGGTGTAATATTCCTATTCCATCCCTATTCATACATAAATCACAATTCACAATTAATTTGATTTGGGTGTATTTTATCTCGTACGTTTTGTTGTTGTATAGACGGAATAGATTAGGCATTATTGCGGAAGTTTAAAATTCCTTATGTGAGAATATACAATTTTATAGTGTGAAAGAAACTTCGTGGAAGAGAGATTACTGCAACTTGTTTACGAATTGCCGGGAACCGCCTGAATAGCCATCATTGTCTGTATGGCGCAATATGACTGGCTGATAGTTCTTTTGAATATTCCAAGCAAAAAGTCATGTGGACATGACCCCCTATGGGGTTATGTCAGATCCTATTATAGCAATTGTGAGTGTATTCTAGGATCTGATTTTAATTAGATTGCTTCACCTACAGCTGGTGACGTTTCTGTATAAGTGGAGAAAAAAATGAATGGGGCATAAAGTAACGCACAAACGTTCTGACGTATTAAGATAATAATAAAAGGACTTAGATTTACAATAAACTGACGTATAAAGATAATAATAAAAGGACTTAGATTTACCATAAACTCACGTTTAAAGATAATTTTTTAATAAAAGGACTTAGATTTACAATAAACTGACGTATAAAGATAATAATAAAAGGACTTACAGTTTTTGTAGATTTTTCAGTTCCTTGAAAGCGCTGTCTTCTATTACCTCAATATCATTCTTACTCAAATCTCTGTGAAAGGGGAATTTATGCTGATTTTACTCTAGGTATAGGATAATGATAGAAAACTGTTTATTCGAGAACTACTCGAGCACTGTAAAGCCGTAGTCCTTTCTCTCACATAATGGACAGCTTTTGGCCTTTCTCCCACTTTAAATCATTGATTCTACTGTTATCATGATGGACGGTCATTGGTAAACACATCTTGCAAGGTCGTTAGAAGCATTAACATCTTTTTTCAGTTAAATTATGGTGAATTGTTTGTTTAAAAAAAAATGGATTGTTCCAGGTAAATGGATTTGAATTTCATGTTGAGTTCAATGAATCCTTGTTTTTCTAAGGTTCGTGAGGAAGAAACCTTTCCTCAGTGCCAAACATACATATAATGTAGGAGTAATAACATAATTTGAGAGGAGTGAAAACAATTAAAGCAATATTCTGAAATTGATAATAAAGAGACGCTTGAGTTTCTCATCGACAATATCTACTTAGTGTTTGGTGATCACTCTAAGAATCTGTTGGAATCCCTTTGGGCCCAAATTGTGCTCCTTATTTAAATGAAAAGTTTAAATCTCTTGCTTGACCTTCAGTTCGACATTTAGATATATCACTGTAGCGTACAAAGGAACAAGATGTTTGCAATAATGAACGGTGAAAATAACGAACAGTGATCAATCTCAGAACTACATGAGTTGGCCTGTCTTCTGAATCAGTCTGATGTTAAGCATCTTTACTGGTGATATTCGTGTCGAGTTACATTATTTTATAACATGATTGAACTTGTCTTCTGAAATGAGCTTAGTCACTCACATGGAAAATACAGTCCCTGAAACGTTCTACTTTCAAACTTGAACGGTGAACGAACGCAAAATGAACGGTGTGTGAACGCTGAACGCAACTTGGTGAAAGGTGAGCAAATGAAAACTTCTACTTTTATCACATACGTTCCTTTTTTTTCTTTTTTCTTTTGTCCTCGTTATAAAGATCAATCTTTTCACTTTGGATTTCTGAATGACAATGCAAAGACAAAAGTTTGAACGTTGAATGAACGGTGAACGTATGGTGATCACGTTGTGAAAGGTCAACGCAAAACTAAGAACATGAGCGAACCGAAAAGAGTAAAGAACGTCTGAAAGACTGTAAAGTAGCATCCAAACCCTTACTGCATGTCATAAAGTTATATTCAAAACTTTTAACTACTGTCCTAGGACCTATATTGAAATTTAAAAAAAAACAGTTTTGCACATCTAGAAGATATGCCAAGCCATGCAAAAGTCACAGACAAAGGGAGGGGGAGCTTGTATAACAACAATATCTCTGGCATTTCTTTAAAAGTACTTTTTAAGTACAGAAAAAAGACATTGTGTTGGAAAGTAATTGAGACATTAAAAAATCGCTGACAAATGAATTCTGGCATATTTTATAATCGTATCGCAAATAAAGTGGTAAAATAAAGTACGCTGTATATCTTGATTCTTTTCAAAGCTTGCGTTTCTGATAATCTCAAACCCTGTTTGACAAATTAAACGATTTAATAAAGTTGCACACGCTCACATGGATATCAGCCGTGTTGTCATCTGGAAATACTGACGCTTGATCGTCTTCAGCTCGTTGTATGACATTGACCTGAAAGGTTTTGGAACAGAACAGATACAAGAACATCAAAGTAAATTATTATTAATTTTTTTCGTTTTTATGGCCTTTCATTGAGTTCCGAAAGTGGAGTTATCATAGTATAATAGTGTCTATGAAATGAAACACATAATCATATGACTCATTGTCTTGGAAAGAGGAAAAACTGAAGATACTCACAGCACTGTCAGTACTCGCAGAGAGCAAAGAGCGTCTTGGTGCATATCATTTATTTCATTGTCGTATAGATACCTAATATAATCAATACTTAAATCGCATGTTTCTAAAAAAAAAAAAAATCTTTATTTTTGCAGCAAAATTCTTTTCATGCCTAAACCGCTGTAAATGTGTTTTTTGCGTAGGTTTCGAGTTTAAAAGCGATGAAATTCAAATCCTCCGATACGTATATTTACTTCGATATTTTACATGCCATTATATGTGACGTCATATGCGACCTCGAGCAAGAAGGTTTGAAAACAGTTGTTAGCCATTTCACAAACATACTAGATTTAACGATTTTAAAAAAACCACCAATTATCACATTAACGGATTGTAAATAACATTGCACCAGGGTGCGTTGTGCCGATTAAGAATGTACTAGCTGATAGTAGAAAGGAATTTTTTTCCTTCAATTTTTCGAAGATAGGTGTGAGGGGTTGATTGATTGTGGTTTTATGCCGTTTTGGCAATATTTCAGCCATTTTACGGCGGTTGACTAATTAAATTATGTTTGGTTGTGAGTGTTTGAGTTTCCCTGACGGCTCCCAGTGGCTCACTTTTTCGTACATCGGGAATAGACATGGATTATTTTTTGTCGGCGTAAGGACTTTGCCATAAAAAAAAACCCTAGTCGCCTTTGTGCATGTACTTTTTCTAAAAGCAGTTGGATAGAGACCCAGATAAACTGCAAGAAAAGGGTTATATTGAAGCTAAGCACTGCTAGGCCTCCAGCATATGCATTTTGTTCTGGTCTTCAACACACACTGGCACCAATTGGCCTTCACCTTGTAACAACATATAACTTGTGTTCCTAGTTTCAACTAACTGGTAGATTTACCAAAAAATTAAAGATAAAAGATATTTGAACTTTCAATTATGAATAATAAAATATTGTATTTTCTCACTTTAAATTGAATTACATGTATAATGCTTCACCCCCATCCCACCCCCCATGAACAGTATAACGCCGAGCTCTCACTTCTTAAGGACTTGTAGATCACAACTCACAAATAATAATAATGATAAAATTGCTTTAATTCATCAAAATAAAGTACTTTGATTTCCACGTTAAATTTATTTTTGAAATGCGCCCGTGACAGTAGGACTAGTTGTCAACGATGTAACGTATCATAATTTGTCTAATCCAAAAATGAAAAATAATTGCACTGTTTATCTTTATACCACCTTCACACTCACGGATTTTTCTTACGAGTCCTTACGGATCTCCGACTTGTAGTCAATTGCAAGCATTCGTAAATCACTCGTCGGTATCCGTTAATAACTCGTCACAACTCGCACACACTCGTAAGGATCCGTGAAAGTAGGGGCAAATTTTTTGACGTGTCAAATAAAAATTCACAATTGTCCACGGATTTCATTTTCCTAAATAACCCGTAAATAACTTGTAACAATCCTAAGTATCGTAAAATGGTCGCAAGAACACGTAAACTGCTCGTAAGAATCCGTAAAAGACTCGTAAATGGTTGTTTTTTTACGAATCTTTACTTTACGAGTACATACTTAAACTTTACGATTAAGGTATAAAAGACGTAAAATATGACAGTTTCTTCCAGTTGTTATCAAGACATCAAAGAAGTTACACATCTTGCATACAATATACATACATACTCTTACAAGTAATGTCAGTTGTCGAATGTTGATACAAAGCCAATTGCGAACATTTTTTAGTCAAAAACGTAACTAACTCCTAACTATTCGTAACAGCACGTTATCAACGCGTTAACAGGTCGTGATTTACACGTAAAAGCTAAGCTAAATCGTAAATGTCCCTAATATACTCGTAACAATCCCTAAAAAGCTCGTAAAATGTCGTAATTTCCTCGTATTTATCCGTGTTCACTCGGAACAAATCGTAAATGTGTGCCGTAAATGCATCGCAAGAACTCGTAATAAACCGTAAATGGCCCGACAATATATGAGAATTGATGAATTTTCATCTGGACCAATGCTAGTAATTGTCGTTTAAAGCTGTATGGTCCGAATTACAATATTTTTTTTCATCTCGTAAAAACGCTATTAAATCATCGCACGTATGTAGTTATGAGACTGTACGACATATCATAAATTATTTCACCTGTTTTAACCCAAATAATTTGATTTTAAATCGATGTTTACAAATAACCGCGTCACTCTGCCATTTCAAGTGACAGTCACGTGACCAGTTCAAACTTTCAGATCATCGATGGTATTATCTGTGTAAAGCTGTGTATTTTGTTATAACAGTACTGTACCATAAGTTTAATAGAAATAAAAATATCAAATACCTCTTAGTAATTCGTTGTTTTACGCTCTTTCAGCCTTAAAACTAGACAGTTGCGTATGAGTTAATACATCATGTTGGGATTCCCCTGACGCGCGTGGGTCTATAGACGTCTATTATGGGATGATTTATATATGTAGCCACTATATTTACTTTCTAAATAATATTCGCACTGTTTTCTTTTACATGCAGATGTTTTCAAGCATGTAATTAAGGGAAAGTTAATAACTTTATAAAGTAATTAACCTGCTTTAAAGTAATTATGTACAAAAAAATACATGGACATCGGGTCATACAGCTTTAAAACGTTCTTAAACAGCTCTTTAAAGTGTCTATATCGTAACAATCCGTGTACTTTTACGGATTTGTGGAATACGTAAGGATTCGTAAGAAAAATCTGTGAGTGTGAAGGTACCATTAAGGAGGGGAAAAAACAATGGCAATTGCAGATCTTTAAATAAATAGTATTACCAAATGGTGTTAAGACAGCGATATATAGGGGATGCTTACTCCTCCTAGACATCTGATTCCACCTCTGGTGTGTCCAGGGGTCCGTGTTTGCCCAACTATATATTTTGTATTCCTTATAGGAGTTATGAGATTGATCACTGTTCGTTATCTTCACCTTTCATGTTAACATTATTTACTCGCAATTGCCGATTTCGTACTCGCTTTCCTCGCTACATTTGGGTGTTTACATCACTATTTGTATGTACTGGTGGCTAAAACATATACCATTCGGGAAATTCCATATAACACTATCAGTTAATCGAAGAAGGTCGCATATAACGTCACTGTACCACGTGACTACCTAACTAATAAACGAGACTTTGAAATCGGGGAATGATTTAAGTCCGTATTGTGGCTAATTATCGCAATATTTCGGCGAACGAACTATTAGAATTAATTACTATAACCACAAGAAAGACAAAGCACATATTTTAAAAGTTGTATATTTTTTTTAAACATGCGATATGTCCTTTGACAGATTTTTATACAGTTCGCCAATGATGAATTACTTATAAAAGAGGTGCATGGGCCACATCGCTCACCTGAGTCTCATTTGTCCTGCTGCTGCTACATAGTTGTGTAGATTCAAATTTTTATGTCCCCTCGACTACACTGTGTATTATCGCTCACCCGAGTCACCTTGGTCCTACAGTTGTGATTTTAAAATGATTGTTTTTCAAACTTTGTTCCCATGAATAATGTTAACCCCATAGTGTGGCCCCAACCTAGCTCCAGAGGATCACGACATAACTGAACTTAGATTTATAAACGTCCAACATGAGGATTCCTCAACACCTGTTATTCTTAAGAAGAAGGTTCTAAAATAGTGCTCTATGTATTTGCACGTTAAACTTTGATCACTAGTGTAACTTCATCCTACTCCCAGGATGTACTCTATGTCAGGAGCTTACGTGTAAATTTCATCTTTTCTGGACAGTGGATTTGGAGAAGATTTTAAATGGCCCAAACCTAGTTGTGCCTTCATTTGATTTTTCTCCCCTTTCAAGGAACATGGACCTTCACTTACGTGAATGCACTTCATCCAGGTGCGATTTGTTCAAAGTTTGGTTGAAATTTGCCCAGTGTTTCCTTAGAAGATGAAAATGTGAAAGAATTACCGACATACAGACGAGACAGACGACAAACTAAAAGTGATCCAATAATAGCTAACAATGAAAAACGGGATATATTTTTGCCCGTTCTCTTGTTTCCTAATATCATTTATTCACATATAATGATACTGGTAGACAATAGGTAAAATATTCTTTGAATTAAACGCTACAGTAAAAATACCAACAGCTTTTCCAAAGAAGTGACATTTTGAAGTTTGCCCTCTGCTATTTCACTGAGGTTGTTTCTTCCTAAAAACCTGTAATGTTAAAATCATTTATATTGCAAACATTACATATGCTATGGTCCGTCTTTTTTTTCTCTCTCTCTCTCTCTCTCTCTCTCTCTCTCTCTCTCTCTCTCTCTCTCTCTCATCCGTGGGGATCCGGGTCATTCAATCTTTCTCTCACATTGTGAATTTCTAACTCCATCCAAGCCCGAAGAACGTTAACGTTTTCAGGCAATATTTATCTTTTCAACAACAAAAAACTGCTATCGCATAGGACATAATAAACGATTGATTGTATATTGTTTAACGTCCCTCTCGAGAATTTTTTACTCATATGGAGACATCACCGTTGCCGGTGAAGGGCTGCAAAATTTAGGCCTATGCTCGGAGCTTGCGGCCTTTGAGCAGGGAGGGATTTTTATCGTGTCACACCTGCTGTGACACGGGACCTCGGTTTTTGCAATCTCATCCAAAGGACCGCCCCATTTCGTCGCCTCTTATGACAAGGAAGGGGTACCGAGGACCTATTCTAACCCGAATCCCCACGGGACCATAATTTAAAAAAAACCAATTTGTTAATTTATTTTGTAAATCCGGACCAGAAATCTTAAAAATTGTGATATTATCAAACTAATACATTATCAAATACATAGGTTAAAGCTATATATTCTATTGGATAATTCATTAGTTTTAACGCTAGTAAATGGAAATAAATACACTTTTTATATTTTATCTGATACATGTAATTATGTGAGAATGGAGTTACTTTAATCAGCATTAATGGTCACAAATGATAAAAAATAGTAGCAGCAGAACTTTAGCTCTCTCCGAAAATAGGTTTAGCAAATCAATGTGTACGTATATCAGGGGATTCCCCCAGAAATATGTGCATTACGTTGAAAGTTTGCTGATGACATATTTCTACAAGTATATGCATGTAACACGCAGAGTACACGTAAGTATTAGAACTTGCAGCTTATATTTTCTTATTTCTGTTTATTTCAGTGGCAGTGTGTGTTTTTCTGAAAGCTGAAGATTTATAGCAAATATAATATTGATGTAAAGAAATGATTTTCATTAAAAAATAAAATCTATACATTTTTTTTTAAAAGACTGATATTTATTTTCAAAACACGCCCAACGAATAATAAATATAATAGAGCTCTTTTTGGGGAACAAACGAGAAAGTAGTGAGAAGGAATTATTGAATGCTTACTTTTTCAGTTGTTGAAAATATTTCGGAGCGTAAAACAAATAAGATTGTCTGATAGAAGTTTTTATACTTGAAATATACAAGTACACGTAACACATGCTAAACAAGAAATGTCATGTAAACATGTACATTAATACTAACCTCTAAGCTACACTTACAAGTAGGTGTACAAGTTAGTTTGCTAAACCTCTTTAATATTGGAACAGATCAGAGAGCTACAGATCCACCCCTTATAAACACCTTTAATTTATGGCGCACACAAAAATGTGCACGGTTGAGGTTTCCTACCATTGTATTCTTGTATTATCGTCTCTTAAATTTAATATCAAATATTCAGTAAAGCCCGATACGACCCAAAAACTCTAGATTTTCTCTTTAGTTCATCTCGGTTCAAAGATGTCAAATGAGAAAAATATGAAAGAAGGAACCATTGATAAGCATGGTAAAATGTGAAGCTATCTATGCTATAATAATATTGCAAGCTTCTTAATAATATATTTCGAAAATTATTTTCAAAGCAGATGTAAGAAGTTATGCAACAACAAAAAACCAAAGAACATGAAGTATGGGAGACAACACAGCCTTCAATGTTAAGGGCCAGAGTGGAGGAAATGTGTCCATCAACACGGGAATGTTGCTTTTGTGACAGACAGGATTTTTATATTATTTACTGCCCAGACTGTGGACCAGCAGCGTACTACTCCACAGTGTAGTACTGTTTCACAAACCATGTGTTTGGAAAGTAAGTGACTTTCAATCATTTACTATTTTATTGCATTTTTGTACTTAAAGAATATTTGGGATATTAAAACAAAGACTTAAAATGGTATACTCAGTGGTACAAAAGATACCATATTAAAGGTGAATATTGCATTATTCATATCTTTTCATTTTTGTATAATTTCTTCATTTTATTTATTCAATTAGAATGATATATATGTCCCACATCACAGTGCACCAGAAACTTGCATTGAAAGGCAAGACCATAAACAATGTCCATCTGCCTACACCAAATTTCTTACTGTGATAAGTCTTTCAGGTAGTTACATTTCTAATAGTTGTGTTGTTGTTTTGCGTGTTTTTTTGTTTTTTTTATCTGTTTACAATTTTTTTTAAAGTCATTTTGTAATTGAATGTCTTATCGTGCATATTTTCAAGATTATGTGTATCCTTAAAACAGTTTGGCTTTAAATTATTTCAGGACATCAGCATTGGATTATTATGCAATTTTGCAAATGTGAGATGGAGTCTGTCGCTTTGGTCAGGTACAGACTTTGGCCATCTTCCTCTGAAGCCCCCCGTGTTGCATTTGATTTTAAATTGATGGAATTGGCTGTGGTACTTCAGCTTGAAGGTCATTTATCTTTGAAATCTTTCTGTGATGCCATTATTCAATCTCAAAATGGATTCCCTGTGATGGTGCGACCAGATGAGGTAATCATTTTTATTTTGTATTTCAATTTGAGTTCAGCAATAACTGCATAATTGGGGTCATGATAGAAATGTGGGTTAAGATCTAACTTCAGAATTTTGATCAATGTTTTTATTTATTATAAAATGCTAATACATGTACATTCATTTTAATGAATGTTGCTAAAGTAAAATTGGTTTCCAAAGATATTCTAAAAGAGAATAAAGCTGTAAACATTTGGTTATGATAGTTATCGGAGCAGCTTTAATAATTGTTTATTTACATGTAGATTTGATAATTTTACAAAAGTCAAATTGCTGGTATGTATTGTAAACTACAAATTTTAACATGGATGTAAAATAATTCCAAAGACTTGGACATAGAATGTCAATAGAGAATGTTACGGTGATATTGTTGTATTGTACTCTCATTTCTGTGCAATTCTATTATAAAAATTGAAATTTTAGGTGTGTTGCTAAGGAAAATTTGTTGTTATGGAAACATGGTCAAATCTGATGTCTTCAGTGGGTCCAACATGTCAATAGAGAATTTTATTGCGATATATTTACATTAAATTATCACCTCAGTGAAGTTAAATAGTACAATTTAAAATTCTTTGTTTGTTGCTACATGTAGGATTGATGGATTGATTGAATATTGTTTAACGTCCCTCTCGTGAAATATGGCTGTAAAATTTCGGCCTATGCTCGGAGCTTATGGCCTTTGAGCAGGGAGGGATCTTTATCGTGCCACACCTGCTGTGACACGGGACCTCGGTTTTTTGCGGTCTCATCCGAAGGACCGTCCCATTTAGTCGCCTTCTACGATAAGCAAGGAGTACTGAGGACCTATTCTAACCCGGATCCCCACGGGATTGTAGAAGGGAAAAGTGGTTGCTATGGAAATATGATTAAATACGATGTCTTCAATAAGCCTGACATATCAGTAGAAAATTATATGGTGGTATATCTTTTTAAATTATATTCTCACTTCATCGCAATTTAATCCTACAACTTGAAATTTTAGGTTTGTTGCGAAGGACAATTGGTTGCTATGGTGATATGGTTAAATCTAATAGGTCCGAAATGTCACTGAAATATTGTGGAACATTATGAATTGTATTCATTTTTAGTGAATATAATCATTTCAATTCACACATTGTAAATATTTGTGTTTTGGTGTGTTATCAATGGGCCCAAAAGAGTTGCCTAGCATACATTACTGTGTGTGTTTCCGACTCTTTTGATTTTTGTTTTGAGTACACTCATGTATTCAAACACAAGCTGAGTAGCCAAAGTTTGCTTCGGCGGTATAAATTGTTTCTTCATTTGGAAGTCGTGCAGAGAAAACGTCGTTTGTGATTACTGCAGGAGCAGCGACTTTATTTTGGTCTTTTGAACAGTCTGTATAGAAATCAATTGTAGTATGTTTGGATTGTTTTATGTCGGGTATTTTTTTTGTTTGAAAATAACGGAATTTGTTTCGGAGTTTTTATATTCAGAAAGTGATGTGTCTACTTTGGGTTTTAGTAGTTTCATTTTTGTCGTGCGTCCTTAAATTAGATTTTCTCATGACGCGTGATTTCAATAACTGTGCATCCCAACGGAAGCATAAAAATTTGAAATGATATGAAAATGCTTTCATTTTCACCCCGGTAATAAGTACGAAATCTAAGCTCCAGAACGTACTTCACACTTGAGATATTCCGAATGAAGAATTAGAATATTTCATTGGTCAACTCACATTGCATTAATCAATGAAACCCAATGATATACATGTATATATGTCATTAAGGCGAGTAAAAAAAAACTGGGAACTAGAATTTTCTCGCATACATGTATATCCCGATTTTCCCGAATTTTTTAAAATTCTATAAAAACTTCCTAATCAGGGAAAGATAACAACCTTTCTGCAAAGTGATGTGAATGATAATATTGCCAGTAACCACGGGTAAAAATCCCAAACGCAGAGTCCCTGAAATCAAGCATCGGTCCTGAAATTGAAGTAGAGATTGAGAAAATTCGAAAGGTGAAAAATTTCAACAAAAATTACTTGCACTTCATTCTTGGCTAAGATTTGAGGAAAATGGAGATAAATTTATTTCTTTCAGCGTTTGCACAGAACATAAACAAGAGTACCGCAAATGGTAAAATATACGCCCGTCGGACAGTGAAATTCAACCTGGAAGCATATTATACAATCTGAATTTATACAACACACATTCTGAATAGAAAAGCCTTAAAGTGGGTCATGGTGCACAAATCCATGTGAACTGATTATGTATTTCTCTGACTAAATTTCAGAGCAATATCTGTGACCATATAAAAAGAAATCTGGAAAACTGTTTGACCTACTTCTACCCCTAAAGTACTGTAGGTTAAAGTGCGCCAATCCAGCTGAAGTGTTAATTGCACTTGGCTTCCTCCGAGTGGAAGCTTTTGACTAAATAGCAGGGCAATATCTGTATCCATAATGAAAACAAGCCCGGAAAACGGTCTGACTTAACTATAGTCCAAACGTAGACCAATCCAGCTGAAAATGCAAACTGAACTTGTATTCTTCTGACAGGAAGCCCTTGACTAAATATCAGGGCGATATCTGTATCCGTAATGAAACAAGAAGCCCACAGGCCTTATCGGTCACCTGAATACTAGTGAAAAGGTATCACTACTTTCATGGGCTATGAAATCTAGGGAAAATTTCCTGTTCTGAATATCTAAGTTAAATTCTAATGTTCAGCAACAGTATAAAACAAGATGTTTTCTTAAAACTTCACTGCCCCAAAAAATGCATACACTGATGAAAGGATTTAAATAATAGGTGTATTAGCATTAAAACATCAAAAGATATGACTAATTTGGACTCATCCTAAATTCAAAACCCTGGGTTTTGATTGAAATTCACCATTTTTTTGTACATCCTTTTCTGCTATTCCTACGTATGCATTTAGATTTTATACACTATCAGCAAACTTACTCATAAATACTATATACTAAGTTTGGCCCCACCCTGGGGTCAAAATGCTTACTCTGGGGAAAATCAAATTTACTATTTTGGTACAAGACTACCTGCTCTATCCATTTAGTTTCAATTTAGTAACAAAAGCACTAAAGAAAATGTTATTTAAATGTTTTACACATAAATACTATATAACAATTTTGGTAGAGGCCTTCATGTTCTACATCACTATGCATTTAGTTTTTCTTACATGTCTGTGGTTCTTGAGTGGTGCATGGCCGTTCTTAGTTGGTGGAGCGATTTGTCTGGTTAATTCCGATAACGAACGAGACTCTAACCTACTTAATAGTTCACCGATCTCGAAACTGTCGGTGCAACTTCTTAGAGGGACAAGTGGCGTTAAATGTTTACACATAAACACTATAAAATTATAACAATTTTGGTAGAGGCCTTCATGTTCTACATCACTATGCATTTAGTTTTTCTTACATGTCTGTGGTTCTTGAGAAGATTTTTGAAAATTTGTCATTTTTAGGCAGTTTTTGCACTGCCCCTAAGGCCCCAGGGGTGAAGGAATCCTGAAATTTACAATTTCTGTTCCCTTTGTTCCAAACATGTTTCATACCAAATTTGAAAAGATTTGGAATGATAGTTATCAACAAGAAGCTAAAAATGGTCAATAGTTAATGCACGACGGACGACAACCAATTGCAATAGGTCCTAAAAAGCCCAGAAAACTGTCTGACCTAATACTATTTTTAGTCCAAAAGTAGGCCAAGGATGGACCAATACAGCTAAAATGCAAACTGAACTTGCATTCCTCTGATAGGAAGCCTTTGACTAAATATCAGGGCAATATCTGTATCAGTAATGAAAAAAAGCCCGGAAAACTGTTTAACCTATTTTTTCCAAAAACGTACGTCATGGATGGACCAATCCAGCTGAAATGCAAACTGAACTTGTATTCCTCCAAGAGGAAGCCTTTGACTAAATATCAGGGCAATATCTGTATCCATAATGAAAAACAGTCCGGAAAACTGTTTGGCCTACTTTTAGTCCCAATGTAGGTCACGGACGGACGGACGGACCAATCCAGCTGAAATTCAAACTTAACTTCCATTCCTCTGAAAGAACCTTACGTGTAAATTTCAGGGCAATATCTGTATCTGTAACGAAAACAAAGTACGGTAAACTGTTTGACTTTCTTATATAGCCCTAAAGTAGGTCAAGGATGGACCATTCCAGCTGAAATGCAAACTCACTCTTACAATTCTTGAGGGGTATATTGTGACCAAATTTCAAAGTTGTACATGCATCCGTTACAGAAAAAAATTCGGAAAACATTACCCTGGACGGACGGACAGCCAGCCAGCCGGACAGAGCCATAACATAATACGTCCCGTCTAATGACGGGCGTATAAAAATAAATGGCATGATTAAAGTAGCTAGGAATATGAACTTTCAGCATTCAACTTTAAGCAGATACGGAAACTTGGCGGATCATAAACTTATTTATCATTGTGTGTGGATTGGATGGTTTCAGAAAACTTGCATTATACCACTATCAAAATTCAAATCATTGATTGATCTGTTGCATGAACTTGAGAATTTTTTTATCTGAAAATTATTTTTGCAATATGAACTACGAGTAAGAATTTTCTGCAAGAAAATTATTTGATGGCTTGTTACAAGTTGTAATAAAACGCGAAATATTTATTCTCTAGAGAGGGGTGACAACATTAAGTCTTCCTTACTGTTTGTAAGGAACAGTCTGTCTGTTTGTACCTTTGTTTGAAAGAATGAAATCTGGACTCATTGATTTTAGCATGGGACTCATTATTGTAATTAAGTAGAGTCCGCTGGATTCATGATAACCATTTTCAAGAGGAGATGATTACAACAATAGGTACCATCTATTCAAGACATGCTTAAACAAGAGTACCGCAAATGGTACAATATACGCCCGTCGAACAGTGCAGTTCAACCTGGAAGCATATTGTACACTCTAAATTGATACAACACACATTCTGAATAGAAAAGCCTCAATGTGGGTCATGGTGCATCAATCCATCTGAAATGTGAACTGACTATGTATTTCTCTGAGAAGGTTGTGACTACATTTCAGAGCAATACGTGTGACCATACCAATAAAAAAAATCTGGAAAACTGTTTGACCTAGCTGCAATAATGTAGCCCTCTCCGATTTTTTTTCTTTGGGAGGGGGGGTGGTGGTCTACAACTCCACTGGATCTCCGTAATGGTGCAAATGCGGGAGTGATTCACTCCCGCAACATTTTCGATCATTCTAAACATTTGCTGACTTTCTTTACGTAAATAGAATGATATTCTATGTTTCTTAATCATTATATAAATTTATAACCTGCAACTTAAGATTTGTGAGGTTCTTTTCTACCGTTTTCAACAATTTCGATATATTCCAATTTCTCGACTCATATTTGTGCGCAATGTTTGATTTATTGAAGTTTCAACTTCCGATTGTTAAGTTATTTGCATATGCCATATAAAGTAGTATTTACATCAATGGACAAGTATGGAGGCGAAAGGTATTTCGTAGGTATTTTAGATTTAATATCCAGTCAAATCAAAATACTGAAATGCGCTCAGCTGACTTCATGAATGCTGTCTGTAATATTAATGAGCAGGAACAACAGTAAAAAAACAACCCAGTTCATGCGTTATTCTTTATTCTCGCACAACTAAATAATACATTTCCTGTAAGGAAATAACAAATATTGATTGGAAACAATGTCCTGAAACTTTTCAACATATTCAAATATAAACTTTATATGATGTTAAAAACAAAGGTCACCAGAATAATTTTGGTCACACCCTGAACTAAAACCCTTTCTTTGGATCATCAAATTTACAATTTTGGTAAAGGACACTTGCTCTTTCTTTTAAATACCTATAATCAGAATTTAGTATCAATAACATTACCACCGCTGTGGTGGTATGGAGGTAGAGTGTTCGCCCTGTATGCGGACGGTCGGGGTTCGAATCCCGGCCGCGACAGACCTAGGTCGTTAAAACAGGTAGTGACAATTCCATCGCCAAACCCTAGGCATCAGGTGTGAATGTCAAGGGTCCTCAGAGATGGCCTTAAAAACGGATATCCCGTGTCAATTTAGGTGTGACACACTAGAGAACCCTCACTGCTCAATGGCCGTATGCGTCGAACAAAGGCCTAAATTTTGCAGCCCTTCGCCGATCTTGGTTACGTCTCCATATGAATCAAAAATTATCGAGAGGGACGTTAAACAAGATACAATCAATCAATAGCATTAAAGGCTATGTTATTCAAATATTTTACATATAAACACTTTATACCCATGACTAGTTTGGCCCCCACCCATCTTCCCAAGTCAAGGGTTTCTAATCCGCTACGCTCCGGCCCCGACCCTGGATCATGAAATACTCTACATGACTATGAATGTTTTTCTTACAGATGTGATAATGTAGAGAATATTTTTGGAAATGTCAAGTCTTGGTAGAAAATGTGAAAACAGTTGTAATGGTAGTTTTCGGTAAAAAGTGTTCAATTGTTTTTACGCAATGAAATATTTTTAGAATACAACTAAAATGAAACAAATCAATAGTTTGATGCATACATGTATGTCAAATAATAATAGAGAGGAACAAACAACTGGACAGAAAAGAAAAATACACATAACCACATACACTAACTAAAACGTGTCACAGATATTCATGTCAAAACACACCAATAATGCAGGTCTATATAACAATTTACTTCCATTTCATCACCTCACCAGAAACATGCATCTGTATGACTTGTACTACAGAATCCAGTACATGATTATCTGTATATAGCAATCAAACCATGAAAGTGGAATTATTTTTTGTAATCAATAATGAAGTTGATTTCAATTCAAAATCAAGTTGGAGAGAATGTGAATCCAAATAAGTCGGATAAATACATGTATAACTGAAAACAAAATTTAGGAAGTTATTCAAAAATGATGTTCATCATACATGTGCAATATTAATAAATTTGAAACTGAGTGCTGCGTTATCAACAAGAGTGGAAAAAGCTCATTTTTAACATGAAAGTTAGTGCAAGAGGATATACTAAATCGAATATGATAAATTATACTAACATATATGCATGGATTTATATTTAAGCATTGTAGTGATTGTTTGTTATATTAAATCTAAAAACAACCTCCAAGAGTTTGTACACAGGCACATTAAACACTGTACTCATCAACATGTGTGTATTACACTCCTTGTGTAAAAGCTCATATTCATATTGCAAAGGAAACTCAACTGCTTGTCTGTGCTGTGGACCGCAAACCATTTTACATTCATGCTTGACACAATGGCAATGTTTATCAAACACTTGTTCTAACTATATGTATTTCAGTAAACAGCCCTCGTAAAATTCCAGGCGGTGTTTAGAAGACTTGAAACCGGGGCATTGTCTTCCGTAAACGCAGACCTACCTTTTGTCTTTTCCCTCCCCCAAGACCATTATTTTCAGTCTCACTTTTGAAACTAAATAACGAAATCAAATTTGATTGTGTTGACGATGATTCTGAAGAATATCTTGGTCGTTTAGAAATAGTGAGGTAAGCCTAAATTACACTGTTGCATCCTCTAAATTCCTGCATGACTTACTTACATATATGATCGGGGGATGTGTAATCAGTTACGCAATATCGTCCCTCAGAGACACCGATCTCTGTCCTTCTGTCAAAACATAATCGTACATAAGTTCTTTCTCGTTCACGATCGACGCGGATCAAATAAAAAAATTTTTACTGTGTTGCACACATTTTTGCTGTGTCGGACAAAATGTTTACTGAGTTGGAACGGCAATTAAAACACAAATGGAAAACCCTCATGACTCGTGTATAGCTTAATGACGTGGCTTCTAATTATAGATTGCACCAGACAAAAGTATAGCTTTTCTTGACCTCTAAGGGCTATGCGAAGGTAACAATGCAAAAAGGTTTCATGTACAGATTCTTATCTATTTTTAGATTTTGAATTACTTAATAATCACTTTAATTATTACAGACGCAGATTCAAACGGGAATTTTAACTGAAGAATGACCTGCTTCTGTGTTCCCCTTTCCCCCAGAATGAGGACAAAATGTCACCTTTTTATACACACTTTATCCACTGTCCCACGAACTGTATTTCCAGGAAGAAAATGCCCCTGTGGATATGAATGGTATCCCCGTACTAGATCGTTTGCAAAATTACGACTACTTTAAACACGACTTGTTTACTACAGCGATGCATAGATTTGCCTATAGGTGGCGGTAAGCCGGAAACGTGATGACGAAAGCAAAATCCAACAGGCGACAATAAACCACAGCTACGCTTAGCGCTTTAAAAACGAACAACAGAGGGTAAATTATTTCTGCAACCATATGATTTCCCTTTCTTTGTCGGAGTGACTCGAGTAACTACATTTTCGCGCAGATTGTCAATGTTTAGGTTTTTCAGTAGATCCACCTACGAGATATCGTGATAACAAGCACGGCGGACCAGACGAAGAATTTTGCATACTGTACATGATGTTTAATGAAAAACACCTTTATTAGACATGCCCAAGCAAAAAGTTGGTACTCCTTTTGGTATAAACAACATTTGAGACTAATACACGGAGCTTATTATCGGTTATTCATAAAATTATTTTGCACCATTATGGAGCTCCTATGGAATTGTAGCCCTATCCCGAAAGCGTCAGAATGAAAAAAATCGGATATGACTACATTATTGCAGCTATGTTTGACCTACTCCTACTCTTAAGGTACTGTAGGTCATAGTGCGCCAATCCAGCTGAAATGCAAACTGAACTTGTATTCCTCCGAGAGGAAGTCTTTGATTAAATTTTAGGACAATATCTGTATTCGTAATGACAAAAGTCCGGAAAACTGTTTGACCTATTCTTAGCTCAAAAGTAGGTAAAAATGGACCAATCCTGCTGAAATGCAAACTGAAATTATATTTCTCCAAGAGGAAGTCTGTAACTAAATTTCAGTGCAATATCTGTACTCGAAGTGAAAAAAAGCCCAGAAAACTGACCTATTTGTTTTCCAAAAAAATATATCAAGGATGGACCAATCCACCTGAAATGCAAACTGAGTTTGTATTCCTCCAAGACAAAGCCTGCGAGTAAATTTCAGCGCAATGTCTGTATTCGTAATGAAGAAAAGCCCGGCAATCTGCTTGACCTATTTTAAACCGAAAAGTACGTTAAGGACAGACCAATCTAACTGAAATTCAAATTTTTCTTGTAATGCTTCAAGAGGAAGCCTGTGACCAAATTTCGGGGCAATATCTGTATCCATAATGAAAAAAGCGCGGAAAACTGTTTGACCTATTTTTAGTCCTGATGTAGGTCACGGACGGACATACCAATTCAACTGAAATGCAAACAGAACTTGTATTCCTCTGAAAGGAAGCTTATGTGTAAATTTCAGGGCAATATCTGGATCTGTAACGGGGAAAAAGTATGAAAAACTGTTTGACCTACTTATAACTTTAAGTGGGTCAAGGATGGACCAATCTAGTCAAAATGCAAACTCACTCTTACAATTTTTGAGGGACAAATTGTGACCAAATTTCAAAGTTCTACATGCATCCGTTACGGGAAAAAAATCCGGAAAACATTACCCCTGACAGACAGACAGCCAGCCAGCCAGACGCACGGACAGCGCCATAACATAATATGTTATATAAAGAAGGGCGTATAAAAATGACAAAGACGTCTGATGACTTACAAAAAATACAATAAAAATGAATGTCAATATATGGACGAAATGTTGGAAAGGACCCATCTCAAATGGGCAAAGAAATTTCTTTTATACTGTAGAGAACATATGAGATTGAATCACTGAAAAATGACTTCCCCAACTTTTACTTATCCATACGCACCATGTGGTTACTCATTAACAATGAGAGAAAATAGCTTTTGAAAAATATTCGATCGATCTACATGCATATATCGATGGAATATTTATCAATGATTATCATATAATGCCCACCATAAATAAGTATACACTCACCAAAATAAGTTACTTACATCATTGATACAGATTTGTTGATGCAAAATACATAGCTCTTACATATAAATAGGTGACGTTAGGCTTTTAACTTTTTATATCCTTATTTTTATTAAAATACTTCATTTTCTGAATTTTCTAAAAAGAGCTATTATGCTTTTCAACTTGAAACCATTTCAAATCAATTACTTATGCAAAGTATTGTGTATTTGATGTGTACTTTTACAAGATCCTTTGATTTTTCATAGTAAATAAACCAATATCACAATTTAACAGACTTCACCAAAAACACTGAATGCCCAATTGCATTATTGTTTCAAATATATTGAAGTTGTACCCATAACTTATTATTTTACTGAGATAAATTGAAAGTTATTCACAGTGTGACCGGTCGACAGGGGATGCTTACTCCTCCTAGACACCTGATCCCACCTCTGGTATAACCAGGGGTCCGTGTTTGCCCAACTTTCCATTTTGTATTGCTTATATGAGTTATGAGAGTGATCACTGTTCGTTATCTTCACTTTTCATTACTTATTTCAAATGCACCACGTTATCTTTTTATGCAATTAGAATGTAAAACATTAGTGATGAAAATACCGTTGGACAATTTCATATTTGTATTAGTTTTTATAATGAACAAGCATTCTGAGAGTATTGCATAGCAATACATAGTCCCCTACCGGAGGCAAAAATTATTGGACTGCATCAATATTCAAAGTTCGTTAAGAGACCAAGGTAATGGTAAAAGGGAAGATTGGGAAACCAAGATGGGAATGGTTGGAAATCAACTACTTTTCAGGTACAAAGACTAGACAAGGAAAACTTCAAAATCGATCTGTAACTTGTAATGACAAAGCAATCATCATGATGTACTGAATATCAAATGAATACCTACAAGCATTTTTTTTTAAAAAGTCCGGAAAACTGATTTGCAGGACAGACGGATGTAGCGCAAACCTTAAGTTCCCTTCGACTTCGTCGGTAGGGGACTAATAATCACACACACACACACCCTCTATGGACTAAAACAGAACCTCCCATTTAGGACTAAAGCAGACACGCTCTCGGTATAATTAAATTATTGAAGGGAGGTGCTGAAACAAATTACTTACAATACAGTCGTGTTGTTGGGAATGTCGGGTGGTACAGAGAACAGCTCTCTTCCATCACACATTACCAATGTCCCATTACAGGAACATTTTTCTGGACAGGCAAAAGTTCTGACTATTAGAAGTCCAAAAAACGCAAGAATCGCTCTTCTCCATAGCATGATGTGTTTTTAGCGACTAACAAGCTAATGGAAAGAGGAAGAGGGTAGTGCCCGACATTCAGGTATTTCACTTATAAAATATGCATATCCTACATTTTCTCAACCAGTTGTATCATATCAAGATTGAAAGGTCAAAAATCACATCCTCTCTAACGGATTACTAACAACTACGAATGCTGTCATTTCTACACATTGGCAAAGCAACAAACTTTTTTTTTTTTTTTTTTTTTTTTTTTTTACGAAATACAAGGACACTACACGATGCACGACAAACACTTCCCCTTTCCCAAACCGATAGATCGGTATTTGAAAGTACTATTATAACTACGTAATACAATCTGAAGTGAGATCTTAACTATGTGTATAAAAGGAAATCACTTCAAGTTTTCCAATGTTAGCTTACATTATTGCGTATCGAGTGCTTTGTAATTTGACGAATGTTTACTTTGTATGCAGGCCTGGGGTAATGGTAATGTAATGAGAGCCTATCTCAGAGTAATGGACCATTTTTGCATTATACATGTAAGTGATGTAATGAATTACTTTTAGAAAATATACTGTAATGTACATTGCATTCCATCAAATATTTGATGTTATTTTGGAGGTTTAGATTAATTCATTCTTCTAGACCTTATGAACAAAATGATGAACTTTATGTATATTGTCTTTAAGAGTTAGTAGTATTTAATGAAACAACACATTAGTTCTAATACCCAAGGGATAGTAAGTCAACACTAATGCGTTTCCTAATAACATTGATGAATATTGTGTGTGCTTCATAGGAAATCATACAGCTTACATAGAGGCGGGTCCCTTGTTAAACCCATGGTTGTCACATCCACAGATGCATATTTCTTAATTTTAGGACCACACCTAGCTGGAAGCAACGACGCCACCATTCTAAGCCAGATACTTCATGCTAAATGCAGAGGATCTGAAGAGCTGGTTCCATGAAGATTTTTGTTTTCGTAGACTGGGGATTTCGGGATTTACTTGATATTCTTTTCGAGTTGCGAATAAGAGCTGAATTGACATGTCTTCTAAATATTGAATATATAAGATTAATTATATAAACAAGTTAGATTTAATATCAAAGATTTAATATTATATATTGATACCTTTGAACTACGCTTAAGGGGAAGTTCGTTGATGTTCGGATGAAGTCGTTAAAGAGCCCGATGTGGTTGTATCTATAGTCACCACGCATTCAACAACCAAAATGGCGAGAGGAGGTTTTTCATCCCCGAAAACTTCTCCTTTGGCTTTAGTTCAGTCCAGGTATGCATGTATATCAAATACTTTACATATGTTGAATTTCTTAATAATTTGTTTTATACCATATTATGTATATAACATACAAGATTTGTTTTGATATAGAACTATTAAAGAGAAGGGTGGACAGCCCTGACAGGGTGCAGGACGATTGATGAGTGCTTGAATATGTATGCTCCATGTAGTCCAGCCCATCTGGATCTACTGTGCAAGTTTCGTGGCCAGATCCATTTGGTCTTTATATGCAACAGTTTTTAAAGGAATATTTTACTTTGAAACATAAAACTTTAATATCGCGTTCTGATTTTTATAAAGTATAGCAAGTCAATTTTTATCAGAATTCTGTATTTCTAAGTAGTATGAACGTATAATATCCAGTATTAAACAGGAAGAATTTAAGGAAATCTACAGACTTTTGGATATTAACGGAAACTCCGATCTCATACAAAATTTTGAGGATGCCTTGTTGAAGTCGAATGGTAAAGATGACAATGAAGATAATGGACGGATTTTTCCTACATACAAATTGTATTTTTAATCTTTTTTATTTTCTTTTTAGCATGTGAAGCCCGTGGGGATCCGGGTTAGGTTTGGTCCCCAGTACCCTTTGTCGTAAGAGGTGACTAAATGGGCCAGTCCTCCAGATGAGACCGCTACAACAGAGGTCCCGTGTCACAACAGGTATGGCACGATAAAGATCCCTCCCTGCTCAAAGGCCGTAACCGCCGAGCATAAGCCTAAATTTGCAGCCCTTCACCAGCAATGGTGACGTCGCCATATTAGTGAGAGATTCTCTATAGGGACGTTAAACAATCAACATTGAACAATCGAAATAAAAACACCACAGAGTCGTCCACTTTTGCCTACTTAGATATTTTATTGATTGATTGAATATTATTTTACATCTCAATCAACATTGAACAATCGAAATAAAAACACCACAGAGTCGTCCACTTTTGCTTCCTTCTTAGATATTTTATTGATTGATTGAATATTATTTTACGTCTCTCTCGAGTATATTTCACTCGTATGGAGACGTCACCACAGCCGGTGAAGGGCTGTAAAATTTAGGCAAATGCTCTGCGCTTACGGCCATTGAGCAGGGAGGGATCACCTGCTGTAGATGTGACAGGGGACCTCGGTTTTTGCGGTCTCATCCGAAGGACCGCCCCATTTAGTCGCTTCTTACGACAAGCAAGGGGGTACTGAGGACCTATTCTAACCCGGATCCCCACGGGATGATATATTTTATTGAAAGTATATACTAACGGTAAATTAACACCTCAACTTTATGGCAATCGGGATGATTTCAGCTTCTCCATCGTCAACCTCCCATATTTATGTAGCAATATTCCATTAGCACCTGCATATGGTGTTTATATCTCTCAACTGATTCGATACGCAAGAGCTTGTTCTGCGTATTGTCAGTTTTTAAATCGAGGCAAGCTACTGACAAAGAAGTTGATGGTGCAGGGGTTTGAACAGTCTCGTTTAAAGTAAGCATTTCGCAAATTACAATTATAACGATCTAGTTTGCCAATAAAACCTATCGTTAGGTAAAAAAATAAACAACTGATGTTACATAAGCCTTAAAGCTGTATGGTCCGAATTACAATATTTTTTTTCATCTCGTAAAACCGCTATTAAATCATCGCACGTATGTAGTTATGAGACTGTACGACCTATCGTAAATTATTTCATCTGTTTTAACCCAAATAATTCGATTTTAAATCGATGTTTACAAATAACCGCGTCACTGCCATTTCAAGTGACAGTCACGTGACCAGTTCAAACTTTCAAATCATCAGTGGTATAATCTGTGTAAAGCTGTGTATTTTGTTATAACAGTAACGTACCATAAGTTTAATAGAAATAAAACTATCAAATACCTCTTAGTAATTCGTTGTTTTACGCTCTTTCAGCCTTAAAACTAGACAGTTGCGTATGAGTTAATACATCATGTTGGGATTCCCCTGACGCGCGTGGGTCTATTTATAGACGTCTTTTATGGGATGATTTATATATGTAGCCACTATATTTACTTTCTAAATAATATTCGCACTGTTTTCTTTTACATGCAGATGTTTTCAAGCATGTAATTAAGGGAAAGTTAGTAACTTTATAAAGTAATGAATCTGCTCTAAAGTAATTATGTACAAAAATAATACATGAACATCGGGTCATACAGCTTTAAGTTACTTAATAAGTTTTGTAATCGTTTTCCTAAAACAAAGGCGATAATCTTGTAATCTGTATTAGTCAAGCTAATTGGTCGGTAATTTTTTATATTTGACTTATCTCCCTTTTTGTGTATAAGCGATAGAATGGACATTCTTTGAGTAAAAGACATCATGCCCGTCTCATGGGCCATTTTTAATGCATTATAGAAAAAAAGCTTGATATCGTTCCAGAAAATCTTATAAAACTGGTGATTTATTGTTTTTCATTATTTTAACAGCTTCCGAGCATTCCTCTAAAGACGGGAATGAGTCGCACATTTTTTTCTCGTCTTCGCTTAAAAGCGGGGTCTTTATTTCGTTTAGAAATTGTTTGTTTTCATTGGATTCCGTGTTGTTACTTTCATAAAGATTTTTGTAAAAGTGTGTAATGTTTTTCAATATATCGTCATTGTTTGTGTAAGTTTTATCATTTTGTTGTAGACAATTGATCGCGTTTGAAATTTGATGATTTTTTTCTAGTCTGAGAAAATATGCTGTATTTTTTTTCCCTGATTCTAACCATTTCGCTTTTGATCGAATGAATGCTTTAGTTTTTTCTTCATAATAATTTTCTATTTCAAATTCTAGTTTTCTTTTTCTGTTCTAGTTTGTGTATTTTATTAAGTCTTGAATTGCTATTGTGCTTTGCGAAGGATATAGAATAATTTTTTATCAATATCTTAATTTTTTCCCATTTCATTTGATCATTATGAATAGCATTTAAATCACTTTTATTACTAGCGAGTAAATCTTTAATGTTCAGTAACAGGGATGTGTTTAACTTCCAGTAACCCGGACCTCGAGAGTTAATATTCGGTGAGAAGTCAAAACGTATTGCTAAATGATCAGTTGACCTATTGCCATTTGAATTCGGCACCTTTCTTAAGAAGATTTGTTGGGTTTCCAGATTAAATTTTTTTGAAATAAATATATAATCTATCCTGCTTTTAGCATTACCATTCCCGTCGCACCACGTATATCCATTTTTTTTCCATTATTTTGTTCTTTCCATAGATCTTTAAGGGACTCCAATCCTCAGCAATGTTTGGTAACTCGCGTAAAATCCGGAAAAAGTTTATTCGTATCATAAATTCCGGCATTTATATTTTTTTGGAACTCTTCTTTGAAAAAAGAATAAGAATTCACAGATGTAAACAAACGGAAATGGAGGGGAATTGTATACGAGAAAGAGATAAGAAAGGTCGGTTCAAGAAAGCCTCGTCTACTGCTACTATAACCATTAGCACATGTACCGATGAAAATAACAACCATCCTGACTTCACCGATGTCAACAGCGAAGATCCACTAGCACAGGTAGATGAATATGATGAAAATAAAGAGACATTTGACCTGTTCCAAGGCAGAAGAGTTGTTGAATTTTCAATTCTGGTGGATCATTTGCAAAGAGGGTGCTTTCTGTGTCATACGCCTTTGGATATTGTTGACTGTGAGGAAGAGAGACGTTATGGACTAGCCAGCTTACTGTATGTGAGATGCAGGAAGTGCGACGAACTGACGATCATTCCAACTGGTAAACGACACAATATAGGTCAGAATGGTCAAGGTCCTTTTGATATCAACACCAAACTTGCTGTTGGTAAGTATTTTTATAAAAACCTAAACGCGTGTGTATTTTGCAATTTATCTGTAAATGTGCAGAACAGGGATTCATATGTTCCTAGGAATCTACCCTATGGGAAATACCTTTCGGATAAAAAACTCCACCATGATCTTGTGAAAATCTTCACATTGTATGCAGAACAATCTGACAGACTTTCTTCATTAGAGAGCACACAGAACAATGAAAACTTCAATCAAATTGTTGCAAGAAAAAATCCAAAGAACAACTTCTACTCTGGTTCAGAGAGTACCACTAGCAGAGTTGCTGCAGCTACATGTGAAAAAAAATATAGGACCACATTATGTGACTCAGGTATTATTTCCATTTAGAACTACTTAGTATGGATACTGAGTGTATATATATATATATATATATATATATATATATATATATATATATATATATGCACATATGTTTATGATATTTCTTTCCTGTTATATTTTTTGGATAAATGATGAGTTGAGTTTGTCGCCCAGGATTACAAAGCGCACATCTATCATTACTGCTGTGTCCAAATTCATGGAAGAGAGATAACTCTACATTCTGAAAATTGATGTCATATTGATTTCAGTCATTATCTTTTATATTTTACTGGATACAATGCAATTTATTTTTATTTTTGTAATCCTTTCACCCAATGGATATTTTGTTTAGGCAGCAAACAAGTCAACATACAGTATATGAAATACAATTTGATGAAACTGAGATAACTCTTTTTGTTTTCTATTATTTACTGTATACGTAATGATCAATTATCTCATAAGATCACCTGGATACAATGGTAAATAATTATCAATTCTTTGTCATAATAACAAGTACGTAAGAAAGGCTTCACAATAATGGTAAAAAAAAATACATCTTTATTTTTTTGCACCTGAGGGACGGAGTACCTTAAGATCTATTTCTTTTAAAATATCAATTTAAAACTTTGAACTTTTATCTTTAAATTTTTTGTCTCTATTTTGTCTGTCGTCTGAAGAAAGACCACAGTTAAAATATCCCACTAAAATGATATTGTCCCTATCAAGAGTATTTTTGCTAATCCAGGTTTTAAGTCTTTTATAGAAGTATGTTCGAGCATTTTCATTGTTTGGGGCGTATACATTTACCAGACAGTAAGTATTATCATTATGTTTTATGTTTGTAAGAATTTTTCTGCCGTCAATTGATCTATGTACATTAATGATTTCACAATCAAAGGTTTTCTTAATCAAAATTGACACGCCCCTACTATGAACTGAATCTGAAAAACAATGCAAGGATTTGCCTTGCCATCTTGAATGTAAAACTTATACGGTACCAATTTTGATGCACCAGATGCGCATTTCGACAAATAATGTCTCTTCAGTGATGCTCAACCGAAATGTTTGAAATCCGAAATAACTATGAAGTTTTAGAGCTAAATATAGCCAAAAACAGCGTGCCAAAAAAGTGGATCAAATTTGAAGACATTTTGTTCACAATAATGGGTTTCTTGCAAGAAAACAATATCAATATTATTTTCTCTTACCCTGTTATAAATTTTGACCCTTTTATCATAATTATTAAGGCCCCTCGCATTGAGGGATATACATTTTATAGAATCAACATTCATAGCAAATGATGCTTATGAATATTAAGCGTTCCTTTTGTAAATGAAAAGTCATATAGAAGGGTAATCAAAACTGCTGTTCTCATTTGGAGTTTGATTGACTGCGCTTGTTCGAAGCCGCTTTGTTGGAGCCTGCTTTCCCGGTTTTTCCGGGTTTTTTTGGTGTGTGAAGCGATCCGATGTAGGATTGATCCCATAATATTTTGTCCCGGTCACTCGCTTGGACTAGTATGTTCGGTTTGCACTTTGTCAAGCCCTGTGCCCCAAAAATTGTCATAAGTTGTTTCGGCAAAGATCGAGTTTTTTGGAGCGTTGTCAAGCGCTTTGCAAAATGTTCAACTTGGGCAGCTCTTTTGTATAGGATTTCTTCCATGGCTTGTTCTCCAACTATCAGGTGGTACAGTTTTGTTACCAATGAATTTGGCATCCCGTGCGGTGGGCGCTTCCCTGATTTTTTCTGTGACAACAATGTCACCCGAGCGTAGGGCTTTAACACACTGGAATGCGTGCTCGGATGATTTGAAATTTTCATTAAAGACATTTATGTCGCATGGATAGAAATTGGACAGTGGGTCTTCTTAACCAAAGAAGGGTATTACTCCACTTTGCTTATGAATGTAACCCGGACAAGATTGTTGCCCAGGCTCATGACCTTCCGACAGGCAGACCTTGTATTTGTTCTGACGGACATTCCGAGCTGAAATGATCTTTACTCCAGCAATTTGTGCATAATTTTGTGTCTTTTTTGGGTTGACCTCGATGGTAAATTTTGCATGACAGACCAGCACAATAGCTCTTTTTGGGTACCTTCTTTGAGTTGTTCGATGTAAATGAATCGGTTGCCGTTTAGTATTCCAGTCATTTTTTGGTGAGAGGATTTATTTTATGTTCATATTTCATTTCACTTTTGGGTTTGACACCGAGTTTTATCAGCATTTGTATGATCTCTTTGTCGTCCACTGAAAGAGGGACCCCATAAATGACGACTTTGAGCACATTGTCAGATGGCGAGGTCGAATCTGAGGAATACAGATTGAAGTCGTATACATTTACCGACTTGTGGTGAATCTCAAAACCTTGAATAAGCAGAGTATTTCTACTGTCTGCGTATTTAAGATAAATTCTCCACAGATCTCTGTCAAGTTGGATACAAGTTATGTTCGGTCCGACGATCTTTTCAATATTGCTCATAACTTCAAAGTCTGTAACCCTTTCGGATTTGTTTGCTTGCAACTCACCATTTTTTAGATATACAGGTTTTGTCATTCCTGCCATTCCTTTCCGGTTTTTGTTTTCAATCGTTGGAACAGATTAAATGACAGAAAAAGTAAACAATGACACACTGAATATAACTCACCATATAGGAGGACGAGCAATCGTTCAGGTGTAACAGTTCACAGGTATTCAAATCTATTAATATGACACTGCATTCAAAGTTTTCGTAGAATGCTCGCATAAGGTTACAGATCAGCTTCATATGTAACAGAAATAGAATAGAAAAAGAAAACCCGAACTACAAACGGACAAACATCGCTGTGTCATACGTCCCGTCTAAAAACAAGAATACAAATAATTCCAACCTGCATTTTGTTAAATGAATTTCGACTGAAATATCCAGAAACTGTGCTTCTAAAAGATCAGGTGAACTATTCACCATCGTCAGAAATCCATGGTTAATTACGCGTCGTTCCTCTCTCCATCACCCGTGGGTCCATTCATTCCTACTCGCTCGTTTTCATGAATAATTGATGAGACAATTTGATAGGGTGCTCATCGTACACCCTGAGCGAATTCGTCGTATCAGCAAGACGCTTTCAGCCCAATTTCGGTATACAAATGTTGTGATATTAAAGTTATGATAATGCTACCTTTAAAAATGGAGGATTCTGACTACAAATTACTACGTTTATCTGACCAAGATATATGACTAATGTTGGGTGTGACCAGTGAACAGGGGATGTTTTACTTAGGCACCTGATCCCACCTCTGGTATATCCAAGAGTCCGTTACTGTCCAACTTTCTATGTTGTATTCCTTATAGGAGTTGTGATCGATGAAATATTGTTTAACGACCTTCTCGCGAATATTTCACTCATATGGAGACGTCACCACTGCCGGTGAAGGGCTGCAAAATGTAGGCATATCCTCTGTGCTTATGGCCATTGAGCATGGAGGGATATTTATCGTGTCACACCTGCTGTGACATGGGACCTCGGTTTTTGTGGTCTCATCCGAAGGACCGCCCCGTTTAGTCGCCTTCTACGACAAGATACTGAGGACCTATTCTAACCCGGATCCCCACGGGATTATAGGAGTTATGAGATTGATCACTATTCGTTATCTTCACCTTTTCATTGGTGTTAATCTTATGAACAATACGCTCAAATTCTCAATGAACACCAATATATTTATTTAGAAAAAGATGTCAATTAGTATTGCTTTTTTTGATGTCTTGAAAAGTATTTCAAGCTTTATTGAGATAAATTCAAGGCAGTTTGACGTTTCAATATTACATATTTAGAAATATCTTACGATAGACCGGTACTAAATGTTACTTTTATTTATAAAGAGATCATAAACACATTAATCTTCATTAATTTCTCCTCACAAATATACCTATCTCTGTTTTCGATTTCTTATCAGTACAATGTACATACAGCAGCAGAAGATAAAATTCATGTACATGCATTACATTGTAACATTTGCAATCTGGACACCGACGAAAAGTGAAGATAACGAACAGTGATCAATCTCATAACTCCTATAAGCAATACAAAATAGATAGTTGGGCAAACATGGACCCCTGGATACACCAGAGGGGGGGGGGTCAGATGCCTAGGAGAAGTAAGCATCCCCTATCGACCGGTCACACCCGCCGTGCGCCCTATATCCTGCTCAGGTAAACGGAGTTATTCGTAGTCAAAATCAGTGTGCGAAGAACGGCCTAACAATCTGTATGAAACACGTCAGACAGCATTTGACCCAATGATCGGTTGTATTGTCGAACTATATCGTTATAACGACCATACAATTTGCGAAATGCTGATTTGAATCGAGACTATTGAAACCCCTGTACCATCAACTTGTTTGTCAATAGCTGACCGATTTAAAAACTGATTATATGCAGAACAAGCTCTTACGTATCGAATCAGTTGAGACATATTCAGATTTCAAAGATTTCGGTTGAGCATCGCTGAAGAGACAAATGCGTATAAGTTTTACATAAACTTCATATGCAGGTGATAATGGAATATTGCTACATAGATATGGGAAGTTGACGATAGAGAAGCTGAAATCATACCGTTTGTCATACAGTTGAGTTATCAATTTGCTGTTAATGTCTACTTTCAATAAAATATTTAAGTATGAAGCAAAAGTGGACGACTCTGTGGTGTCTTTTATTTCGAACTCACAGGGATATGTGGAATCGAAATATGAAAAAAAGTTATTGATAGACCAAACGTCGTCGATATATCTAAATGTTGAATTGAAGGCCACAGCAAGAGATTTTTTCTTCTCACGTAGAAGTTTTTGAATAAATTATGCTTCACATAAATATAGAAACAGGTGGTGGCGGATTTTCAAATTTAAAGTAAATCACAGTATCTTGTTTCGGAAAATGTACTAAACGATAAAATAAGCAATAATTTCTTCCACTCCCGGAAAAATAAATGACAAATTTCTTGAATTACTGTATTTAGAGAACTTTTTTTTTTCAAAAACACCTTAAAATTTGGGTCATTTTTATTAATTTCACCTTATTAAAATGATGGAAAATAGTACAAATGACTTAATAGGAGAAATATTTCAAGCCCCATAAAATCTGTAAAATCCAGGAACTTTTGGGGCTTCGCTCCATGAACCCCCACCAGGGCTTTGCCCTGGACCCACTGCCTCATAAAGTGGCGTCCCCCGTAACCACAATTTCTGGATCCGCCCCTGACAGGTATCATGTATAAAAGGAAACAACAGTCCACATAGCTCAGTCGGTAGAGCATCAGACTTTTAATCTGAGGGTCGTGGGTTCGAGTACCAACGTTTCTTTTCTTTTTCAACCAGTCAATCATCATGTAAAACTTATACGGTACCAATTTTGATGCACCAGATGCGCATTTCGACAAATAATGTCTCTTCAGTGATGCTCAACCGAAATGTTTGAAATCCGAAATAACTATGAAGTTTTGGAGCTAAACATAGCCAAAAACAGCGTGCCAAAAAAGTGTAGCCAAATTCGTCCACGGATAAGAGCTATGCATGAGGGAGATCCTTAATTTTGAAATGAATTTCTAAATTTTATAACAGCAATTAAATATACATCCGTATTTTCAAGCTAGTAACGAAGCAATCTGATTAAAATCAGATCCTCGATCCGCTCTTCTTTTTTTTTCTTGTCGGTACACGAGGATCTGAAGAAACCCCGTATGGGGTCACCTCCTGGTGAACTTTGTTTTGACCAATCAAATCGTAACTTCCATTTGCCTGTATCGTATTTCGGAAGTTATACCCTATTTGTTCGCATACGTTAAATGACCGATATGTTCCGAAAGAGAAACGATTAAAAATGGCGACATCAACAACACCAAGGAAGACTTGTGTTTTATCGGATGTATGCATTTTCTGTAGATTTTCCTTTGTTCAAATTGAGAAAACGATTGGCGGCGAAGAAAAAGTACACAAGTTTTACGAGATGAAGTTAAAACTTAACAGCGAAAGGTTAGAAAACATAAGAAAATTAACAGGACTGACAGACGTTGATGTCACAAAGATAATAAATGCAGGTGTGTGTAAAAAAATGTTACCGCACAGTAGAGTCTGTATTGAAGACTGAATCCAAACATGATTTAATACGCCGGTTTCGAGATATGTCCGAGTTAGTTCCCTGTGGAGAACTCTCGTACATAGTAAGGCGGGAAAGAATTTGTTTACACGCGGGAGTGGGACAGATATTCATCACAGCGCAAGTGAATGTTCTCAGTAAGTTTCTCATACGCTGTTTGATAACCCGAATTCGACTGATACACAAACTAAGTAAGTGATAAGTATTTAGGGAGTAATTAAATACATAGAATTCTTATCCTATCACGTTATCTCGCTGGTCATATGTACCATATCCAAGATATTTCTTACAAATATGACATTGTTTTGTATGTTTCCACTTCGGTAAAACATTTCTTTCGATGGTATTTAGTATTTCCCACATTTAAATATTTAAAGAGAAGCCGCTTTTAATACATTTCATCGTCTTCCTCCATGGCTGTATGTCCACTCTGTCCCACTTAGGCATTCAAAGTTCCTCTAAATCCACCTCCTATACAGAAGAGTTCGTATCTCGAAACTGGCGTATTAAGCAGAAGTTTCGTGAGATAGCATTGAACACGGTGAAAACAAACATGCTACAACATATTTACAAATAAGAATATCTTCGTAGCTTTCAAGAAAAAATCACAATGTTTCATGAAATATATACATTTCTGTACATCACCTTTTTTGCAATTTTTGCATGAATAAAATAATGTATTTATTTTAATTCTAATTATTTAAAACACAACTTTTGATTATCTATTACTTATTATAAATTTTCGATGTGTTATATTCGCGAAAACATAATACTCGGTAAAGACTGGTATCGTCAAAATGCACATAAATCATGTTCTCACGAACAAAATATGAACTACAGTCTGCATATAAAACAAGTAATGTTTGGAAGTTTCCCTTTTGTAAAGTGTCTATTGAAACTTTTTTTCCAACATGATTCACGCTAGAGCAATGTTTTATTCAATGTTTAAAAAGAATTCAAGATTACAGAGTGTCTTTACATGGGAAATCTCTGAATGGAAATACCCAGTAAACACTAACAATTTCATCAAATTAACGCACACTGTAAATCAGTTTGTAATGTTGCTATTTTTACATGGTCACATTTTGTACAGAAATACTTGAAAACAGAGAAGTTCGATTTGTTTGTAGTACGTATCTTGTAAGTTGTGATAAATTATGTCTAGCGCAGCAATCAAACAAGCGGGACTAGCTCAAATGGTAGAGCGCTCGCTTTGCATGTAAGAGGTACCGGGATCAATTTTTTCAAACTTCTATGTTACAAATATATGTCATATGTATTTTAGCTTACCCTAAACACAAGTGAATGAATTGTCCGAAAAAATGTATCTGTTATAATATGGTCCTTCTTCACCTATTGGCCATCAACTGCAACGACCTTTAAAGGTCAATATCTAAAGTGAAACGCGGTGTTGATAAGAAAATGTACTGTCGTAATTTCACCGTGAATGGATATATGATATGAAAGGCAAAGATAACGAACAGTGATCAATCTCATGACTCCTATATAAAGGCGAAGATAACGAACAGTGATCAATCTCATGACTCATATATAAAGGCGAAGATAACGAACAGTAATTAATCTCATAATTCCTATAAAGGCGAAGATAACGAACAGTGATCAATCTAATAGCTCCTATAAAGCTGAAGATAACAAACAATGATCAATCTCATAACTTCTATGATGGTGAAGATAACGAACAGTGGTCAATCTCACAACTCCTATAAGCAATACAAAATAGATAGTTGGGCAAACACGGACCCCTGGACACACCAATGGAGCGATCAGGTGCCCAGGAGGAGTAAGCATCCCTGTCAATCGGTCACACCGCCATGAGCCCTATATCCTGATCAGGTAAACGCATTTGTAGTCAAAATTAATATAAATAAATCTTTTTTATCTAATAAAACATACAAGGAAGACTCATGTAAACTTACCCTTTTTCAAATTAGAATATATCATATAATATAGAGGTTGTTGCCTAGTACGAGTAGATCGTTTTTTAAAAACACCTAAATTCTTCACAAAACATGGCAAAGATATATTACACATACTGAAAAATATTTTTGAAAGATATGGAATTCAACAATTTAAGCGATTGAATATTGTTTATGTCCTTCTCGAGAATGGTTACGTCACCATTACCTATGAAGGGCTGCATATTTAGACCTATGCTCAACACTTGTGGCTTTTGATCGTAGAGAGATCTTCATTGTGCCACACCTGCTGTGACACAGGACCTCTGTGTTTATGGTCTACTCCGAAGGACCGCCCCATTTAGTCGCCTCTTACGACAAGCAAAGGATATTGATAGTCCTGGTATTGGTTTGGATATATTCAATTCGTGAATATTAGCCTCCAAAGATTGCCTGGTTCCATTGAAGAAAGGGTTGTATTATCTGGAAATTGGGATAACAGATGTGTAACTTGCCCTTTATTTATTCCCTTAATGTTTTATTGCCTTTTGATTTGATAGGAATAATCTCTGCACATAATAAAAACAAATATGGAGAAATTGAATCCCCTTGTGTACAACCTCTTCCATTCTTGAGCCATCTTAACCTTAGTTAATAGTTACATTTATGTCTCCCCTCTTTCAGGGGGTGCCATGTTGTTGTTTTTTTTAACTTTCGTCCCTCCCACTGTCTGTCACAAAATCTTGTGAACACTTCGCCTCCAATATACATGTAGCTTATCGGATAGACTTGAAACTTTGTACAATGCTTCATGGCCATTTATAGATGTGTATATTGTCGGGACAGGAGGCTCTAATTATTTTACTGAACGTTATAGCGGATCTAAGAGGGGTGGAGGATATAAAATAGGTTGTGAAACTTCTCCTATATGGCTTATTGAATAGATTTGAAACTTTGTACAATGCTTCAATGCCATTTGTAGATGTACATATTGTTAGAACAAGGGAATCCAATAATTTTCCTAAAAGTTATAGTGGATCTAAGAGGGTTGGAGGATGTAAAATAGCTTGTAAACATTTCTCCTCCTATATGGATTATTGGATAGAATTGCAACTTTGTACAATGCTTCATTGCCATTTGTAGATGTGAATATTGTCGGTACAGGAGGATCCAATTGTTTTCCTAAAAGCATGATTCAAAGATCTCACAACAAAATGTCCCAAATCTCTCCACTTTTTAAAAAAAAAAATTCAGTGGTATATCCATCTCTTCCTGGACTTGTATTATTAAATTTTTAAGAGTGTAAGCTGCCTCATCATAACTAATATCACCCTCCAGTCTCACTTTTCTTCTACTGATGATTTTCTAGTGTTATCAAATACATTGTCATCTTCTTTGTTTTGTGAATCATCTTTTAAAGTTTTACTTTGGTATAAAGTTTCATAAACTTTCACATATGCCCCCTGAAACTTCACTCTGTGTAGTAAAAATTTCCCCTCCATCGGTTTCTATTCTTTGTATAATTGTACAGGTATAATTCCTTTTTTGCAAGTTATAAAAGTATTCCGTTGATTTTTCACCGTCATTAATTCATTTAACCTTTGATCTTATCATAGCATCGTTTGATTTTTCAATTCTTATAGCTTCAAATTCTTTATTAAGGTCCTAAATGTGAGATGTACCTATTTCCCTTTATTTTTCCTCAAGACAGTGTATTCATTATTATTAACAAATATAAAGCTCACAATTTTCCAAACAAAAATGCAATCAATGGCAATTGTGCGTGTTTATCGTTTTCTTTGTTGTTCCTAGTTTTTTCACAAAAGAGGAATGAGTTATCTTCATTGGTGACGTCTCCATGGGAGTGAAATATTCTTGAGAGGACGTTAAACAATGTTGTCTATGTTTTCCTTTAAGTCGATAAGTGTAATTATAAAATTATAGTACATATCACTGAATGGTATACGCTTAATTTATGTTTTGTTTGTTTGAGGCCTCCTAGGCACCTGATCCCACCTCTGGAGTGTCCAGGGGTCCGTGTTTGCCCAACTATCTATTTTGTATTGCTTGTAGGAGTTATGAGATTGATCACTGTTCGTTATCATCACCTTGCATTATATCCCCTTTGCCGTGAAATGGCTGAAATATTGCCAAAACGGCATAAAACCTTAAGCAATCAATCAACCAATATTCATTATTTTTGTACTCTAGCTGCATTTGTTCTGTTTCTTTTTATTCTATTTTGATACAATGTTCATTAAAATTGTAGATGAATGAGATAACAACTAGAAACTGTTTTTATGAAAAACAAATGTATTTCCAGCTCTCCAAATTGGAAGTGCTCCAAATGAAACCTCCCCTTAATGTACTGCATGGTATGGAGGAGAAAGCATGAACAGGAACTTAGAGATTATGAACTCCCATAAGCCACAGAGGGGAAGTGTTCACAAACTATTTTACACCCTCCACCCCTCAGATCCATTATAACTTTAAGGACAACAATTGGATACTCCTGCCCCTATAATATGCACATACGCAAATGACATTGAAGTATTGTGCAGAATTTCAAATCTATCCGATAAGCCATAGGAGATGAAGCTTTCAAAAACTACTTTAACATCGTCCACCCTTCTTAGATCCAATAAAACTTTTAGGAAAATAATTGGATCCTCCTGTCCCGACGATATGTACATCTACAAATGCAATGAAGCGTTGTACAAATTTTCAAGTCTATTAGATAACCCATATAGGAGAAGGGGTCACAAACTATTTTACATCCTCAACCCCTTTTAGATTCACTATAACTTTAAGGAATATAATTGATCCTCTCGTCCCACCAATATGCCATCTACAAATGGCAATGAAGCATTTTACAAAGTTTCAAGTTTCTCCGATAAGCCATATAGGATTGATTGATTGATGTTTTCCGCCACATTCAACAATTTTTCAGTTATATGGTGGCGCCCAGTTTTTTATTGGTGGAAGAGATAACCCAGATACAATGTACCTGGGAAGAGACCATCGACCTTCCGAAAGTAAACTGGGAAACTTTTTCACTTACCGACGCGAGCGGGATTCAAACCCGCGCCGACCAGAGGTGAGAGGCCGTGTAATTTTGAGTGCGATGCTCTAAGCACTCGGCCACGGAGAAGCGTTCAGAAGATCTTGTGCACCAACAAATTATTATTTATTTTCAAAAATAAGAGCAAGTTCACTTTGCTTATTATACAATTCGCCTGCAGAAACCATTTCTCGTCTTCTTCATCGTTGTCTATTGGTCAAGAATATATAACAATGTGTTAAAGATTGGTTTTCACAAAACGTTGAAAAAAACTTATCAGTTTTGATGCTGCAACTGTTCTATTTCCCTTACGTAAAAATATTTATCACGATATACCTTATATACGCGATTATATTTGGTGATTATTTCCCTTACATACTTAAATATATTTCACAACAATTTTCTGATATCATATTTATACATCCTTGAATAAATATATTTGGCGATGATTAATCTAATTATAATATAGTTGAAAAAAAACCCACATTTTACCTACTTCGATAAATATATTCAATGAATTACTTCTCATACTTATAAGCAACTAGTATTGTAATCGAGGAAAACGATAGGATCTACTTAATCATTAGACGGGCAATTCAAATCATATCTGCTTACTATGTAAAACTTATACGGTACCAATTTTGATGCACCAGATGCGCATTTCGACAAATAATGTCTCTTCAGTGACATTTGTTTTCTGTCACCACATTGAGTACGGGATATACGAATTGTTAAATAAAGATGTACTATCTGTATTTACATATTCATGTCTTACTTATCCATTATTCATAGATGCGAAAACGTACATATATTTTATAAATTGCCGGCACTTATCGACCACCTGTAGCATACTACTGTTTATGTTTACCAGCTTCTGTTACCCAAACTCTGCTCACCGTAGCTCGTTTTTGCTGTCATTAACAATCTGAACAAAAGAAATGAGTGATTGAGATTGAAAAATTGTCATTTATTACAATACCAAATGAAGAAAGAAATCTTCAACAGAAGATTCTGGGGGAAATCAGCTAATACAATTTACATCAAAGTACCTGCAAAGCTAAATAACTGAAAATCTGATTTCCCCCAAAGAAGACAAAATAACGAAAATAATTCTACGTTATAAGATGACAAATAAAAAAGCATAAAAGCAAACCCAGAGCAAAAAGATACATCAACCGGTCTCACGAAGTGAAGCATTGTCAACCGGCCTCACCAAGTGAAGCGTTGTCTTTGACTTTGAAATATCTTGAGTAAACTTGTGTTTAGCTCGCGTCTAATCTGGGTATGGTCACTTTCCATCAAAGCACTTTAATATCGTCGTCCAATACTTCACAAGACCGGTGATAAGACGTTAGAACAGAATTCGAACCACGTCACTTGATTCAAAGCTGGTTTGAAGTGATTGTAAATAGCTTCATAAGGACTATACACCTGCTTTTATGTTCCTGATAACGACCTTCACCCCTATATGCCACACATTTCTATATATAATTACCCCACCCGTTTTACTAGCATTATTGATTCACCGTCAGCTGATGTATCTCGTTTGGCAGATGCAGTAGTTCCTGTTTGCGAGACAGACGAACTAGTTGTATCTCCGATAACCTGTTGTGACGGCTTCCTGTCTGGAGGTTCAACAATTGGTTGAAGGGAAATGTATGAATGCCTTTCCTCCCCTTGACGCTTTTCCATTTCATATAGTTTGATGTCACTGTCATCCATATCACCAATATCGTGATAAATGTGGGCTTCTCTGTTGTTGTGGGTTTCATTCAGCGTATTTTCTTCTTTCTTTCTGGAAAATTCAGATACACTTTATCCAGTGAAAAAAATTGGTTTGCTATTTATATCTAAACTTGTTCTACTGCACGACGGGTGTGATAAGAACGCGTGGTGTTGTAATTCAGTTGACATCCTGATCAAATCTGGGGGGTTTTTGTAAGGGAGTAAGCGACTCAGAATTCGTGTGTAAATTACGTAATTTTTTAAAACAATACCTTCTTTTGTCAAAACTGAAGAACATAATTTAGTTGTGTAGTTTTAAACTACAAAACTGCTCCGAACACTTCCTGTGTAATACGTTCTGGTTTGAATAAAGACTTCCCCGAGGCGCGAGATCGGGTATATATATCGACTGCTCCTTCGCCAAGTGCTCGGTGTTATCGGGTAAAGTCACAGGTATTTCGGATGAAACCCAAAGAAGCGTTGTCAAGATAAAGAACAATAACCGCTAATAGTCCTGAACGCAGAAAAGGCTAAATTTATGACGTCATCTAAAGATGATGGCGTCACTGTATAATCGATTGATTGATTGAAAATTGTTTAACGTCCCTCGCGAGAATCTTTCACTCATATGGAAACGTCACCACTGCCGGTGAAGGGCTGCAAAATTAGGCTGAGATACGGGACCTCTTTTTTTGTGGTTTCATCCGAAGGACCGCCACATTTAGTCGCTTTTTACGACAATCAGGTGGTACTAAGGACCTATTCTAACCCGGATCCCCACGGGACCTGTATGATCGAAATACGTTCGAACGGAATTCCATTAGTTTTGTGAGAGTCGTAATTTTGTTCCGGGGGATTTTCAAAGGAGAAGTAATGGGGTTCTTTTCCTCTTATTGCTTTTTATCTGTCAGTTCCCTTTCCATCACAATCTAATTATATATTTATTAGTTATATATATCCCAGTGACCTCCAAATAAAATGCACCATGATCTTCCATATCTGCTTCATGTTTGGATATTTTATTGAATATAGATGTCAATGGTAAACTAACACCTTAATGACAAAAGAGATGACCTCAACATTTCCATTATCAACGTTCCATATTTGTGTAACAATATTCTGTTATCACATGCATATTGTGTAGATGGCTCTCAACCCATTTGATACGTGAGGACATGTTCTGCGTATGATCAATTTTTTAAATCGAGGCAAGCTACTGACAAATAGATCGATGTTACAGGAATTTCAACAGCTTCGTTTAAAGTCAGCCTTTCACAAATTCTATGATTATTTACAAACATAAGGCATCACTGGGTAGAATGCTATTTGAGTGTCTCATACCAATTATTAGGTCTTCTATTATACTATTTTAACTATGAATTACTTTGTTTACCTGATAAAGATAGAGGAATCACGGTGGGTGCTTACTTCTCCTTGGCACCTACTCCGACCTCTGGTATGTCCAGTGGTCCGTGTTTGCCCTTCTCGTAATTTGGAATATTTTATAGGATTGATCACTGTTCGTTATATTCACTTGTTCATGTGCCAGTGGCGTAGCTACATTGTAGCACTGTAAGCACGTGCTTACAAATATTTTTGTTAAATTTTTATTACATATTACGAAACATGTCACCAGCTTCTTGGGGGCTGCCGCCCCTCGGACCCCCTGCTTACAAATATTTAAAACCCACCTACGCCACTAATGTGCTATACATAAATGAATGTACCTTTTAAATCGGAGACGAAGCAGTAGCACCACCACCGCAATAACCAGCAGGAAACCAGCCATTCCGCCGATGACTGAATGAAAAGCAGTCAAAACATTAGTAGCTGTAGTTAACGTCATGTGAAGTACAATTTTTTATTATAATCTATAGTAATAATATGTTTTAATTTGAAAAAAAATCTATACAATTCGCAGTTGTCTTTTGTTTTACCGAAATGGAGGTTTGTTAAAATAAATTCTTCCAGATTCCTTGTTATGCCATCTTCTTCCTCTGCAAATATATTCACACGATATATGCATATACAGACTCTATATTTCATATAAATCTCGTTATGCCTGGTTCACACTGTCGTGTGATCCGTTACGAACGTCACAATTAACCATGTGAGTTTGGCATGACCTATTATCCGGAAAAATGACGAAAGTCAACACAAGGGAAAATTCAAAAGAATGAGTAAAACCTTTATCAATAATGAATCGTCACATAACTTCAACATTTGAAGCATTCTCTCAGGAATAAATATTTACAAAAATGGCAGTTCTACGTGCGATAGAAGCAGAGAACGTTTTGGCGGTCGGAAATATTTTGACTGAAAAGAAAAAACTGTGTCAATGTTCTGTGCTTCTGTCACACGTAGAACTACCATTTAAGCATAGATTTGTTTCCTGAGAAAATTCTTCAAATGTTGATATAAATTATATGACATTTCGTTATTGACAAAGGTGTTACTTAGTCGTTTGTCTTTTTTTTTTTTGGTGTTGACTTTCGTCGTCATTTTTCCGGGTCATGCTAACGTCACATGATTCGCCACCGTTGCTCGTAGCTGATCGTAAAAGTTTTCTGGAATTTCAGGTTTTGATATGAGGTGATGCAAGCCAATACGTTCTTGCACGAATTGTTGCGCATTGATACGGAAAGGTCATGATAGATAACTTTTAGGTAACCCGATATGAACACCATTCAGATACGATCACATACGTTCTGATAAGATTGTCCCGATTGAGTTCATGATTGGACCTCGATCTCACACGATCATCACGATCCGGGTTCCCGATTTGGGACGATCAAGTGGGTGCAGATACGTTCATATACGTTACGATGTGTTAATCCCAAACAGATGCGCAATGTTGCGATAGGATACGATTGTGATCGCGATGTATTTCACGATTAGAATCGAAGATTATCCCTGTTCGAGCTACGATTGGACTCCGACGGATATATATATATATATATATATATATATATATATATATATATATATATATATATACAGACCGACTGACCATTGCAGACTTAATTTTTTTAACATCTAGAAAGTGAACAATACAACCCACAATCACTGAAACTGGCGGAAGTTGAGGTCGGTGACAACATGGCATTTGCAGAATTACTGTATGCTTATATTATGGCTATCGCGACAGATCGTGGAACATCGGAACAGCGTGGTGTTTATATTGTAAAACACCGGAACCACCACGATTTTGGAGCACGATTAGATGCGATATTTTGCGCTTTTTTACGATGCAATACGATTTGATGCGATTATAGCGACTGAAAATCACGCATGTTGATCGTAGATTTTTTGTTGACCATCAAAACATTTCTACGATTAAAGCCTCAGTCACACTGGATCGTACGTTTTCTGAATCGTGCGATTGATGGCACATTTGCCGAGGTATGATCCATCGGCAATGTTCGCTACGATCTCCACCTGAAATTGCATACTGCGATTTGCTGAAAGATCATTGTACGATAGATGGTAGATGATCGTAGAATTGGTGGTACGCATGGTAGCGCGATCACCTACGATTGGAAAAGATCGATCGCAAGATCCGTCAAGGGTAATCGTACCACGAGTGGTGACGATCAACGACCGATTGTAAGATAAATCGAGGCCACCTGCGACGGTTTGCTCGATCGATCACAGCAGTCGTGAATTGGTTGTTCAACATTAGGTTTGCAATCGTGCGTCAGCATCGGTTGTCATCTAGCTCTTGAACAGTAAACACTGTCAAACTAATTGGCCATGCCTCCCAAGAAAGGAAAGTTTTATAAGACGACACAGCCACAATCAGAGGAAGAACCCAACGCTTTGGAAACTTTGGCAGAGTTTTTTTCCAGTACCGACCACACAGGATGACCTCGTAAGAGTTGATATGTCCATTAAGCAACGTGATGAAGCTGACGACTCGGCAGATGATGAAACGGCGGCAAGCAGAAACAAGGTGCCGGAGTTTTCTTTGTTAACACTGTTTTCATCGTCGGAGAAATAAAGCTGCAGCGACAGTACCCAGTTGTTGCTGTTGCTGCATCTGTAGTCGAATCAACATAATTTCTAGTATTGTCGGCATCACTTTGCCGTCATATCAATATACGAGTGTCGTAGGAGAAAATGATCAAAACTCTAGAAGCCACTCCAGAATTTCTAGACTGGTGGCATCACCAATAGTAAGGTCGTGCAACCAGTATGTTTAGGTCGTAAGTAGTCGCGCACTGCTGATCATGAGGTTGTACCAGAGGTTGCACCACCAATCCAGTTGTACGACCAATCGAGCGACAATTTGACCTACGATTCCTCTCGATTGGTGGTGCGTCCATGTACGGCGGGTGCTACGACCATGCAAGACCTGTCTCCGACTTTGAATCGCAGCTTCGAAGTTTTGAAAATGATCATCGACCTTGCTACGACTGATGTTGCTCTTGCGATCACCCACGACTTTGGCGATCAGTCGCGCGCTCTTTCTACGAATTGCCCACGATTCCAAAACATTTCGGTCGCAGCTAGGTCGTAACCAGTTCGCTAGCTCGGTGTAACAGGGCCTTAACGCGATTGTCACGACTGACACCAAGATTAGGTAATATTTGATACGATCACCACGATTTCAATCGTACCGGGAATTGTGATGATCGGAACCTAGCATTAATTAAGCATTTTAAAAACTTGAGAACAATGAGTTATTTCTATAGGTTATAAACTTCAAAATAGTATAACACTTACCTGTCACTTCGTCATATGTCACTGATAACGGACCTGTACAAAATTAATTTTATAAATATTGGTGTTGTTTAAAAACAGATTTACAATTCCTTAAACATTTCATTGTGACCTTGCTTTTCCAAATACAAAAGACAAATGAGATAATGATGTAGGTGATAATTTGATACTTCTTTGTTGATTATTCTCGTTGTCAACTGTAAAATGAACTTCAACACAAAACCTTATATCTAAATCAATATAATTAAAATAAGATGTTAAATCTGCTCGCATATTTGCATGCATAATGTTATGTACATCTATGAAAGGTGAAGATAACGAACAGTAATCTATCTCATAACTCCTATAAACAATACAAAACAGGGAGTTGGGCAAACACGGACCCCTGGATATACCAGAGGTGGGATCAGATGCATAGGAGGAGTAAACAGCCCCTGTTGACCGGTCACACCACCGTGAGCCCTATATCTTGGTCAGGTAAACGGTGATATGTATGCAAGCGGATCTAACACCGATCGAGGTAGATCAGTAGTAGAACGTTCGCTTTGTAACCGAGAGCGGTTTCCGTGGCCGAGTGATTAGAGCATCGCGTTCAAAATCACACGGCCTCTCATCTCTGATCGGCGCAGGTTCGAATCCCGCTCGCGCCGATAAGTGAGAAAGTTTCCCAGTTTACTTGCGGAAGGTCGGTGGTCTCTTCCCAGGTACATTGTATCTGGGTTCTCTCTTCCACCAACAAAAATAATTGGGCGCCACTATATAACTGAAAAATTGTTGAGTGTGGCAGAATACATCAAAACAATTGTTGAGTGTGGCGGAAAACAACAAAACAATCAATCAATCGTAACCAAGAGGTCGTGAGTTTAAATCCCGCTCGTGCCATGACGACGTCAAGCCTAATAAGATGTTAACATCGGTAGTGATTGTTCCTTCACGAAAAGCTAAGCATTCAAAAGTGAATATCACGGATTTTTCGGATATGACCTTAAATGGAGGTCTCGTGTCGCGGCAGGCGTTGGCACAATAAAGAACCCTCAATGCTACGGCCATGACCGCTAACCATAGGTCTATATTTGTGGTACTTCATCTACAGTTGGTGACGTCTCAATGTGAGTGAAGAATTCTCGATGGGACGTAAAAATCAATCAATCAATTTCAATTAGATTGTATCTAAAACAAGGTAAAATAAGAAAATAATAATGTGTAGTGTTCTTATGTCATGTGAGATGTGAAACCAATGGAAAGTAGAAGGTAATTATATAAATCACTCATTGCTTTCATCGTGTTCACACCCTTACGGGAAACTAGATATTTACTTCTTAAATCTTACATTCAGAAAGCAGAAATTTTTTGTCATCGAATATTCCTCTTAAATCATTTTGTATAACTTTCAGTATCTTCAATTTATCTCGTTCATAGCACGTGGATTTGTTCGTAACCATGATGTTTGCTACCTCCGTATTGATTAGGCGCATCACTGACCTAAAAAAGAAAGATAACGTATAAGGCCCGATTAGTATGCTATATGCCTATTGACAAATTTCCCCACTTTAATTATAACGTAAAACAATCAATAGACAACAAATAGTTTGTAGATAGACAACATAAAAAACATGATTTGCGAAACTTTCCCCACACGTATTGGATCAATGCAGGCATACATGTAACAGCGACATAAAATCCCTATTCTTGAGATGGGTAATATATCGTATTACTGACCATTGTTCGAATACAAGCATTTCTTACCAGCAGAAAATTTGTTGAGTGTAAGTCAGCAGCCCACTGTATGTCCTTACTTTTGCCGCCTCCAGGAATCGTTCATCGGCACACGGTGATGGAAAGCCTAAAAGAAATGGTTTGGCTTTTTAAGCAGCAGCCTACCGGTGACGTAAATGTCTTATTCCTGTACAGTATCTATTTAATGTCATTGGGGATAGATAATACAGAAACACGTAGATACTTTAGACAGGGGAGAAAACCCCTGCTTCACTGTGTGGAAGGTGTCTGCATCTAATAATGGCTATTCCATGAACTGATACTAAACGCTTACATTTCAAGCTTAATTCCTTCCTTATGATATTTTGTTCAACAAGACTGGAAACAACAGCCCTCTCCATCATGAATGATTCAAAACACGAAGTATGGTTTGTTTTCTCCACGCTGGATAGATGGCATCTGACGAAGTCTTTTACTTCACTGATCAGGCAAATAAATTACACATGTATAATGTTATTGCATTAATCATTTGTATATCATAACTACACAACGCATTTGCATACGTTTAAAATTGTCAAAAGGCGAAAGAAGTTAAAGCAGCTTATTACATACATCGCTTACCTGCAATTAGATTTTTTAACTGGGCATAAATCAAAAGATCTCGAATACTTCAAATCATAGCACACGTTGTCTGAAGGGAAAAAAGTAATTAATCAGATGATATTTACACTAGTATAACGCAATGAGTTGAACTTCATCATTTGGAGATGTACACACAATACCCTGATATTTAATACATAAAATATGAATACAAAAAGGTGAGTATCAACTGAATGACTTGTGTTAAATTTACAGACCACAAATAGGGACCTGACAATAGTCCCACAGCACATCCGCATCATTAGTTAAACACCAGGGGATTTCGCGGTCGTAGTTCCTACAGTAGTTTGATTGGTTATGTCCTAGGACGTCATAGTCATGTCGATGTGGTATCTGTTTTGACCAGGACTGGCACACAACGCCTTTAGAGGTTTTGTTCTCAGTCCCGTCGTACATTTGCCCAGGTATTCGACAATCTAGATCAATTTGAAATAATTTATTACATTAAAGCGACTGGTTAACGTTTTTCGAAAGAAATATTTTTCATTTGTTATGTTAAAAATCAAAAATATAATTCATTTCATGTTGACAACCAAAATTTGGACGGTCTGAATGCAAGGATAAGAGCAATATTTTAGCTTTGATTCTGTGTTATGTAAACAAAGACTTGAGTCTTTTTATGTAAACAAACAAACCAGTGAAATAATAAATGCTGTCTGATGTATTTCATACCCATTGTTAGGCCGTTCCTGGTACACTAATTTTGACTAAGGATATCTCCGTTTGCCTTATCAAGATGTAGGGTCACAGCGGTGTGACCGGTCAACAGGGGATGCTTACTCAGCCTAGACACCTGATCTTTCCTCTGGTGTGTCAAGGGGTCCGTGTTTGCCCAACTCTCTATTTTGTATTGCTTATAGGAGTTATGAGATTGATTACTATTCGTTATCTTCACCTTTCCTGAAACAAGTCAGGCAGCATTTGACCTAATGATAGGTTGCATTGTCAAACTAGATCGTTATAACGACCATGCTGACTTTAAACGAGACTGTTGAAACCCCATGCACAATCAACTTGTTTGTCAGTAACCTACCATGATTTAAGAACTGATCATTTGTAAATAAAGCTCTTGCCTATCGAATCAGTTGAGAGATATACACTTCATATGCAGTTGATAATGGAATCTTGCTACATGAATGAAAGGTGAAGATAACGAACAGTGCCTTTCATAACTATTCTTTACAGCATGCATGGTTAAGAAATAAGTCTATTGTCTGTGTATTCAACTAATAATATTTACATTTGCAATGTTGCCGTTTGGTATCTTTATACATTTTAATGATGTCCCTTTCCTCAAGAATTGCAAGAAATAATGTTTTTTTAATGTTTAAAACAATCTCTTCTGATATTGGGGAAAGTTACAAACTATCGTACACTTGACGTTATCAGTTTGTAGAACTGCAGTATATATATATATATATATATATATATATATATATATATATATATATATATATATATATATATATATATTAATTAGAGTGGTAAAACAGAATGCACTTGTACCGCAATGATAATTGGTGAGTGGAAGGCTGTGTACACTTCGTCCTCTAAGAGTCTCAGGTTCATTACAGAGTGTGGCTACAGAGTCTCCCTCTCTGTTTTCTAATTCTAGAGTGATCTGATGTGTTTTCACAAACTCCATTAACCACTTCATTCCACAATCACATCGCAGTGGATTGGAACCCAAATATCTGATATGTAAATGGTAGTTTCTTTATCATTTGAATTGAAGTATGTATGAAGAAAAGGACAACCATCAATCTTAATCATCACATACAATTTTGTAGGTCTTGTTCCATTTCCGAAACAATTTTTCTGTAGTTCTCCTATTTTGTTTTCGTCAAGATACCTGAGAAAAGGTCAAATACATTTGAATGGAGTATACATTTCTCATGCATGCAATAAACTACAGTGTTACCCAAAAGTGTGTGACAACTTACACTATATCTAGAAGAGGAAGAGACTGGAATGCTTGCACTTCTACTCGACTCACCAAGTTTCTGTTGAGAACACTACAATGGAAAATCGAAGATAATAGGATGATTTTGAAAAAGAAACAAAATAGCCATATTGCATTTAGTGCATGCTAAATGCAGATTTAAAAGTAGTGGGAGAAACTAAAATCAATATGATGCTATACTCTACATGAATTTCACTTTTGGTATATCGTTGAAGGTTCTGGATCGGATTTCAGTAATTCCATTGCTTGATAGATATCTAAAAATGATACAATAAACTTCAGTGTCTCCAAAATATACAGAACTGAAATAATGAAATAAACGTTTTACTTTGTTATCTAATGAAAAACAATTAGATGGAACATGATGCTCTGAAATTGCTTGCAATTCTTCTAATGAATCTAAGCCGTCGAAGAGCCTGGCAGGAAGCGTCTTTAGACGATTTTTGCTGAATGACCTACAAGTGATAACGTTTATTATACAGATAGAGTTACATGTACACAATATGTCTTTGTAAAACAAAACGTTCAGTTTTTTAATGTTAAGTAATTTTTTTTTTTACAGAAACCGCAGCTTCCGAAGATCGCGTAGAGCCAAGTTTCCAATGGTTTCTATGTCATTATCTTGTAATTCTCTGTAAAGAAAAACAAAAATCCAAACAGTTTCATGAGTTATTAATAGTTAGAATGATATTTTCTGTTTTAAAATCGAAAGTACTTACAGTTTTTCCAGTTCGGTTAACATCTGGAATGTGGTATTACTAATCGCTTTGATTTTATTACTGTTCAAGCGACTGCAAAAGTAATAATAAAATGATACCCCATTGATTTGATGTTTTAACGTAATATTTAGATTTCAAATAGCTACATAAACTAGACATTTGCTGAAAGGTCAACAGCAAATATTCAAAATAGAATTACCATTGATAATACATACAAAACATGTATGCCACCCATGGTGCAAAATTGAAAAGGGTTATACGCATAATTTAATTGATAGTTGCATCACCAATTCAAAATATTGGGCAGGCAATATCTTCCTATGTCAAGAGTGGATTGACGATGTAACCTAAAAATCAATAGAGGTCATCTACTCCTTATGCTGTACCAGTGTACCAACTTTGGGGTCAATCAAGTAAATCTTAAAATATAGGAGACAATATATTACTATGGCCAGTTTAACTCTTGACCTTTGACCACATGACCTCATAAGGGGTCATCTACTCCTGAAGATGTACCAGTGTATCAAGTTTGATGCCTGTCAAGCAAAGGTTTCTGAAGATATTGAGTGGGCAGTGTATTCCTATGTCCAGTTTGACTCTTGACCGTTGGACCTCAAAATCAATAGGGATAATCTTCTCCTGAAGATGTACCATTGTCAAACTCCCCGTAGAGGCCTCATTACGTCACCTACGTATATACCTCTCCTATGTGACGCAGTACAATATACAGCTTTGTATATTGTGAGTCCACCATTATCACGCGGGCAAATAACACTAAAGAAGAAGTTCGTAGTTAAAAGCTTGAGAATATTGACATTAAGAGCATTACTATAAAAGTATGAATTTTATTTTAAACATAAAATGATCAAAAGATCATTACACAGTAGTGAGACTCTGTTCAGATTATAGTGTAACGTAATGAACTTAGTGTTTACGGTCTTGTTTTGAACTGTTTACGTTTGACGTTATCTTTTTTCGTCATTCTACAGTGTCGTACCATTATAACAAGTTTGTTGTCTGTCAAGCAAAGGGTTCTCAAGATATTCAGCAGACAGTATATTCCTATGTCCAGTTTGACTTTTGACCATGTGACCCCAGGGTCGATTTGTTTTATCCCAGGACTAGAACCATTTCTTTCTCGAACCCAACATTACAAGTGAAAGTCACGGGTCTTTCATGTGTAACGTTAAAATGTATGACACGGGTGACGCCGACACGATAAAGAACCCTTACTACTACATCTCTGAAAGTCATGCATCGATCGAACTTCGCAAACATTCACCTACAGCTGGTGACGTTTCTGTGTAAGTGGAGAAAAAATGAATGGGGCATAAAGTAACGCACGTTCTGACGTATAAAGGTGATAATAAAATGACTTAAATTTACAATAAACTGACGTATAAAGATAATAATAAAATGACTTACAGTTTTTGTAGATTTTTCATTTCCTTAAAAGCGCTGTCTTCTATTACCTCAATAGCATTGTTACTCAAATCTCTGTAAAAGGGGAATTGATGCTGATTGTGCTCTAGATATAGGATAATGATAGAAAACTGTCTATTCGAGAACTACTCGAGCACCGTGAAGCCGTAGTCCTTTCTCTCACAGAATGAGCGATTTGTGGCCTTTCTCCTACTTTAAATCAATAATTCTATTGTTGTCATGGTGGACGGTCCTGCACGGTCTTCGAAACATTAACATTGTATTCATTGAAATTGTTATTAAAAGAATGGATTGTTCCAGGTAAATGGATTTTAATTTCACTAAAATGACCAATGCCACGAACAACAGTGAATTGTCAAATTTTCAGGACAACCTGTTCCTTCCTCAGGACGATATAATATTTACATAGAAAAGGAAACTTAAACCACAACTACAAAGGCTTATATATATGTATATATATATATATATATATATATATATATATATATATATATATATATGCGCATCTGGTGCATCAAAATTGGTACCGTATAAGTTTTACATTATGACCCCTGGGTCGAGGCCTCTGCTGGTGGACTGTTTGTCCCCGAGGGTCTCTACAGCCCAGTAGCCAAGTACTTCGTTACTAGCCTGAAAATGCGGATGTCTATTCAATTGCTGTTATAAAATTTAGAAATTCATTTCAAAATTAAGGATTATCTCCCTCGCGCATAGCTCTTATCCTTAGACGAATTCGTCTCCACTTTTTTGACACTGTTTTTCCCTATAATAGCTCTAAAACTTCATTGCTATTTCGGATTTCAAACATTTCGGTTGAACATCACTGAAGAGACATTATTTGTCGAAATGCGCATCTGGTGCATCAAAATTGGTACCGTATAAGTTTTAAATATATATATATATATATATATATATATATATAATCCAAATAGAAAGAGTTGATATCACACAGTCAAAATAATTCAATAAAAAAGCAGGAAAATATACAGTTCCAAAATATATTTAAATATATTTTGGAACTGTATATTGTCCTGCTTTTTTATTGAATATATATATATATATATATATATATATATATATATATATATATATATATAAAGTACTAAAATCCAACAGCACTCAACATCCAAAGTATCGGACCTAATAGTAGATACATTTTGTACGAGGTCAAATAAGTAAGGATACAAAATGCACTAAAATGACCAACGACACGAACAGTAAATTCTCTTTTTGGGACGACCTGTCCCTTCCTCAGGATGATAGAATATTTACACAGAAATGAAAACTAAATAGAAAAAGAAACTAACACTACAACTAAACTACAAAAGCTGATAACAAACAAAACGTTTGTTAAATTTGACAAATGAGCTCAGTCACTCACATGGAAAATACAGTCCCTTGAAACGTTCTACTTTCAAACTGGAACGGTGAGGAAACGCAAAATGAACGGTGTGTGAACGCTGAACGCAACTTGGTGAAAAGTGAGCAAACACAAACTTCCACTTTTGTGGATTTTTCTCGGTATAAAGATCGATCTTTTCACTTTGGATTTCTGAATGAAAATGCAAAGACAAAGTCTGAACGTTGAACGCACGGTGGGCAAACAGGAATCATTTTGCGAGAGGTGAACAGAAAACTATGAACAGTGAGCAAACGGGAGAAGAGTAAAGAACGTTTCAGGAACTGTGAACTAGCATCCAAACCCTTATTACATGCCACTAAGTTATATTCTAACCTTTTAACTACTGTCCTTAGACCTATATTGAAAATTTAAAAAAACAGTTTTGCACAGATATGCCAAACCATGCAAAAACGAGGAGGGATTGTATAACAACAATATCCTTGGTATGTCTTTCGAAGCATTTTAAGTACTGGGAAAACACATTGTGCTGGAAAGTAATTGAGACATTACAAAAATCGCTGGAATATGAATTCTGGCATATTTTATAATCGTTGATATCGCAAATAAAATGGTAAAATACTGTATATCTTGATTCTGTTCAAAGCTTACGATTTTGATAATCTCAAAACCCGTTTTTAGGAAATTAAGCGATTTTATAGTTTATAAAGTTGTAAACGCTCACATGGATATCAGCCGTGTTGTCATCTGGAAATACTGACGCTTGATTGTATTCAGCTCGTTGTATGACATTGACCTGAAAGGGTTTGGAACAGAACATATAGTAAACATTGTAACAGTTTTCGTTTAAATGGCCTTTCATCGAGTTCCGAAGATGGCATTATCATAGTATAGTAGTGTCTATGAAATTAAATACATAATCATATGACTCAATGTCTTGGAAAGAGGAAAAACTGAAGACACTCACAGCGCTGTTAGTACTCGCAGGGAGGAAAAGGCGTCTCGGTGCATATCATGTATTCGATTATCGTACAGATACCTTAAATAAATAATCAATACTTAACAGTCTGATTTTCATATTTATAAAAGATTGATTTATTGTATCTTGTTTAACATCCCTCTCGAGAATTTTTCTCTCGTATGGAGACCTCACCAATACCGATGAAGGGCTTCAAATTTAGACCTATGCTCGGCGTTTACGGCCATTGAGCAATGAGGGTTCTCTAGCGTGCCATACACACCTTAGCCAAGTGTTTGGAGATGGAACTATCAATACCTGTTTTAACGACTTAGGTCTGTCGCGACCAGGATTTCAACTCCAACCTTCCGCATGCGGGGGGAGGGGGGGGCTCTACCTCTATACCACCGCGGTGGTTAAAAAGTGCACGGGCCACATTGCTCACCCGAGTCACCTTTGCCCTCCTGCTACCAAGTAGATTCAACCCTCGTACGATGACCCCATCCTAGCACCAACGAGCCATGCCATAACCGAACTTTTATAAATGTGCAACATTGGTATTCGTCAACACCTTTTATTCTTAAGAAGAAGGTTCTAAAATATTGTCCTATGTATTTGCAGATTTCAGCTTCTCCATCGTCAACTTCCCATATTTATGTAGCAATATTCCATTATCACCTGCATATGGTGTTTATATATCTCAACTGACTCGATATACAAGAGCTTGTTCTGCGTATAGTCAGTTTTTAAATCGAGGTAAGCTACTGACAAACAAGTTGATGGTACAGGGGTTTCAACAGTCTCGATTGAAGTCAGCATTTCGCAAATTGTATGGTCGTTATAACGATCTAATTCGTCAATACAACCTATCATTGGGTCAAATGCTGTCTGACGTGTTTCATACCGATTGTTAAGCCGTTCTTGGCACACTAATTTTGACTGCGGATAACTCCGTTTGCCTGATCAGGATATAGGGCTCACGGCGGGTGTGACCGGTCAACAGGGGATGCTTACTCCTCCTAGGCATCTGATCCCACCTCTGGTGTGTCCAGGGGTTCGTGTTTGTCCAACTGTCTATTTTGTATTGCTTATAGGAGTTATGAGATTGATCACTGTTCGTTATCTTCACCTTGCATGTTAAACTTTGATCTCTATCGTGACCTCACCTACTCCCAGGGGTCGTGCCTTTACCCTACTCCAAGGGGTCGGGTCATGAAAAAAATGGAATTTACTCTTTGTCAGGAAGTTACATGTAAATTTTATCTTTTCTGGACAGTGTTTCTTGAAATTTTAAATGTTTCCAACCTAGTTGTGGCTTCTCTTGATTTTATCCCCTTTCAAGGGGCACGGACCTTCATCTACACAAATGAGAATTCATTTCATCTAAGGACGATTTGTTCAAAATTTGACTGAAATGGCCAGTGGTTCTGGAAAAAATAAAAATGTAAAACGTGTACAGACAGACGAGAAACGGACGGACAGACGACAATCTAAGTGATCAGTAAACGTTCACTTGAGCTTTCAGCTCGGGTGAGCCAATAATAGCTAAAAATGAAAAACGGGATTTATATAAGCCCGTTAGCTTGTTTCCTATTATCATATATTCATACTTATTGTATGATGATACTGGCAGACAATAAATAAAATATTGTCTGAATTAAAAGATTCAGTAAAAATACCAACAGCTTTTCCAAAGAAGTGACATTTTGAAGTTTGTCCTCTGGTATTTCTCTGAGGTCGTTTCTTCCTAAGAACCTGTAATGTTAAAATCATTTTTATCGCAAACAAATACAGTAGTCTGTCCCACCTCTCTTATTGTGAATTTCTAATCCCTTCCTAAAGCCGAGACACATTTTCAGACAATATTTAACGGAGAGGGGGTGCTATTGCGAAAGACATAATGAAAGAAATATTTCGTTACTCCGGACTATAATTTACTTCATTTATTTTCAAAATAGAATCTACCCGCGAAGAAATCAAGGTCCCACTTCAATTGGTAGAGAATGTTTGCAATTATCAATAAAATCGTATTATATTTGTTATTAGAAATTTGTTTACACAAAGAAATCGAGTAAAGTTTGCATTGTAAAATGTCTTTCGACTGGTGATACATGTATCTATATCAAAACTGGAACAAAACGTAGCAACGTAATTAAATGAAAAGACCCGAGGGAAAATGTCCCAGCTGATAAGGAACCAGGAGATGATCCGTAGAAAGATGACGCTTAAAAAATAGTCGACGTAGTTTTTCTATTTCAGTGATAAAACAAGAATATCAATACATCGATAAAAATATTGGAAATGACCTAAGTCAATTGGGTAAAGAAATGGGGTCCGTGTTTGTCCTTCTCTTAATTTTTTATTCTTTGTAGAATTTGTGAGATTCATCACTGAAAAATAGCTTCCCCAACTTTTATATACTCACGATACGGTTAACCATTAGCAATTAGAGGAAATGGCGTTTAAAAAGCATTCGCTTCATATTTATCGATGGAATATCTTCCCCTCCCGATATACATCTCTCTCTCTCTCTCTCTCTCTCTCTCTCTCTCTCTCTCTCTCTCTTCCTCTCTCTCTGTGTGTGTGTGTGTGTGTGAAAACAGTGGTACAAATACCGTAGGTCAATTTCATATTTTAGAAGATGAATTTGTTTTTATTCGAATTTATGAACAATAACCATTAAGGACTAAAACAGATTGAATTAAGAAATTAATAGAAACATGGAAATACTGGCAATGCAGTGAAACATTTTTTCCATGTATCTTAAACTTCAATAACTTTTCATCTCCCAGTAGAATTTATTCATGCATATTAATATCTTAAACTTCAATAATTTAATTCTTATTGTATCCTTGTCTATGATTGGTCAAATTCCAATTGAGGAACGCAAGTTATTTTTGTATAACCTGGTTTGGTATGGGGACACACCCCCTTGACAACCAGATGTCGGAACTATTTTTTTTCTCTCTCTAAACTTCTATGGAATAGAAAGTCAACGTGCACAATAAGATACTTCGGTTTGATACACATGTTGTTTCTCGTTGTCAATATTAGCAACCTACTTGTACGCAAATCACTTTTGTAAAACATCTTTCTCTGTATGTATGTCGAATAATACTATTAATAGATTAAAACAAAGATATTATATTCGAATTAATGATTTACCAAGTAAGCATTACCCTGTTCATTTTGAAATACATTTCTCACTGGGGAAAAGGAGGGGGGTGCGTTGTTTCATTCCTTGATCCGTCTTTCAACAAAGCAAACAAAAACCCATACGTCACATTTTATCACATGACGTCAGACACATCCACATGTGGATGCTATATTTGTTACTTGCTTACATATTTTCTTGTGTCGGATTTACTATTAGCGACAGCATTGCATACAAGGGTAAGTTTTCGTTTAGTAGAAGTTTTCACAGAGTTGAAAGCCGTAAACTATTGCATTTTCTGATATTTGAAGATTTATTTTGGGTAGGCCTAAACAATGCAATTTCCCGTATTTTCTCAATCTCTCGGAGATGAGCGACTTCAAAGTCGATCTCTATCTCTAAAGGGCAGCGAAATACGCATTACATGGATAGTCTACACATATTTTCTAACATGATAAACTTCACTTTCGATACGATATTTTGATAAATGGCTAGGCTCCGTAGAACTAAGATTAAAGATGGCGACCTTTGGCTTCGCAGCTAAACGCTTCGTGTCGCTGTTGCTAAGTAAATCATTTCGCGGCTTGGTTGACTTGTATTTTCCCGAGTTTAAGTACATTTTAATAAACAAAGGTTAGCATCTTTGTCTCTTGCATTAAATTATAAGGCATGACTTTAATCCTGGGGCAAGTTATACGAGTATAACCTGGTTTGGGTCAGTTTACGCTTTTTTATAATCCGCTTCGCGGATTATAAAGCGTAAACTGACCCAAACCAGATTATACTCGTATAACTTGCCCCAGAATTAAAGTCATTCCTTAAATAACTTGCCCCAGAATTAAAGTCATTCCTTAAATAACTTCTCTGCTCCCGGTAGAATTTATTCATGCATATTTAAAATATCTTAAACTTCAATAACTTCTCATCTCCCGGTAGAATTTATTCATGCATATTTAAAATATCTTTAACCCCAATAACTTCTCATCTCCCGGTAGCATTTATTCATGCATATTAGTATCTTAAACTTCAATAATTTCTCATCTCCCGCTAGAATTTATTCATGTATATTAATATCTTAAACTTCAATAACTTCTCGTCTCCCGGTAGAATTTATTCATGCAGATTAATATCTTAAACTTCAATAACTTCTCTGCTCCCGGTAGAATTTATTCATGTATATTTAAAATATCTTAAACTTCAATAACTTCTCATCTCCCGGTAGAATTTATTCATGCATATTAATATCTTAAACTTCAATAACTTCTCATCTCCCGGTAGAATTTATTCATGCATATTAATATCTTAAACTTCAATTCCTTCTCAGCTCCCGATGGAATTGAAATATTGAGAGGAGGTTCTGAAACAAATTACTTACAATACAGTCGTGTTGTTGGGAATGTCGGGCGGTACAGAGAACAGCTCTCTTCCACCACACATAACCAATGTCCCATTACAGGAACATTTTTCTGGACAGGCAAAAGTTCTGGCAATTAGGAATCCAAAAAAACGCAAGAATCGCTCTTCGCCATAGCATGATCTGTTTTTAGTGATTAACAAGCTGATGGAACGAGGAAATTATTTGTATCTGAATATTTATTTCTAGTTTTGAAGTTTATTAAGCGTGTATAACCTAAATTTATACACCAATTGTTTCCGCACGCTATAAAACCTGCCCTAGCCCCATTTTGGCTTCTAATCTAGCTCCAACCCAAATTTCGGCCTGACCTCAAAAGTTTTTCTTGTCCTCAACCAAAACTAATTTTCTAATTCAAAATTTTGATTGATTTCATTGATTTATTATTGGTTTTAGTTTTTCAAAGTCATAGCAGATAAATGATATGTTTCTGTTGTTTTGTAAATGTGCACTTTAAAATAATCATTAACGTCCACCAATCTGATTGATTTTATTGAATTTTTTTTTTTATCAGTTTATTGATAAAATCATTTTCTTTTCCGTTCCTAACTCATGTACTAATACATTACAAAAATGTACACACTACGAATGAAATGATTGGCGTATTAATTTTTTTTTGAAAATTATGATTGATTTCATTGATTTATTACTAGATAAATTATGTTTTTGTTGTTTTGTAAATATGCATATCAAAATAATCATGAACTACTACCAATCTGATTGATTTTATTGAATATCTATTGATGAGCTATTGATGAAATCATTTTCTTTTCCCTTCCTAACTTATATATCAATATATACCAAAATAGTATACACTATTGATGAAATTGATTGGTTTATTCATTTTTTTCCAGACAGATATATTGATCAACATAATGTTAAAGTGTTACACTTCCAAATAGATATGTCATTCTCATGAATTTGATTTTAAGAACAGTGCACATTGAGAACAGAACGTGCTTTGAATGTGAAAATACCGCATATTTATTTGTTTAATTTACAATGCATGATAGATGACATTAAAAAAGGTAATCAAAATAAGCAGAATAAATAGTATAGCTCATACAATAAATAGGATGTTAAATTTTTATTTTAGTCGGTATTCATTGTTTTGTGTTTCACATAGATTAAATAGGATAGGATGCACAAAAAATATTTATTTATAATTCCCATTTTCCAGTCTTCATAGAAAAAGTGACAAGTTCCCATGCTAAGGAGGGGGTGGGGTGGGTGGGCGGCCCTATCAGGTAAAACAAAATATCTATCACCTGATGAAAAGATTTTGATAAAACACGTTTGCTTAAGTTGGAAATTCCACTATACTAGACAGAAACACTGGAGCAGTCCATTATTTGTAAACAGGGTGTGTTTGATCCTATGGAAAAGTTCCATTAGTAAATCATTTTATGAGTGTGCCTAAACTAAATACGATGTCTGAGTTTCAAATATTGTGATTTTTTCTGGTTTTGAGATAAAGCAACAGAAACACAGAACTAATTACAATTATTGCATTGAATCTGCCCACCCTCTACTTATTTTATACCAAACACTGCACAATTAACAATCAATACTTAATCCTTCGATCATCTAAATTCACAAATTGTAGCTTCAATATTTGTGCTCTACTTCTTAACGTTATTAGACTGTTATCAGAATCATCTTTCATTCTGATAATCATTGAAAATAGAGGTTGTGTACAAAGCATGTGTGACATTTCGGTATATTATAGATTAACCTCAACCTTGACTTCCTGTCAAGACCCCTGCTGTAGAACTCTGTGTTATCTTCTGTTGTAAATAATCTGATATCCCATTACAGTTTACATGTACTGATGAGAAAGTTATCAATAATTGGATAGTGACAGATATGAACATCCTTAATTTATTGAAGTTGTAGTTTCATTCTGTATAATTTCTGGCAGGATTTTTATATTTCGATATCAAACTCACTGTTTTTGTTAATGCGAGTGAAGGCAGTACACTACATTGCTGTGCATGAAGTGTGATGATTCATCATTAAGCTACTGTGAATTTGTTTTTATTCATTATATATAAGCTAGTGTGAATTTGTTTTTATTCATTATAAATAAGTGAAATGGATCATTATTAAATTAGTACTCTCATTGTGCACATTTACCAAAAATATCATAAATAAATAAAATAAAATAAAGAAATTTTACAAAAACCAACAACACAGAAACATATCATTTATGGTCAACAATTTCAAGTAGAATTTATTCATGCATAATATGTTTAACCTCAATAACTTCTCATCTCCTGGTAGAATTTAATCATGCATATTATCTTTAACCTTAATAACTTCTAATCCTCCGGTAGAATTTATTCTTGCATAATATCTTAAACCTCAATAACTTCTCATCTCCCGTTAAAATTTATTCATGTATAATATCTTTAACCTTAATAACTTCTCATCTCCCGGTAGAATTTATTTATGTATATTAATATCTTTAACCTCAATAACTTCTCATCTCCGGGTAGAATTTATTTATGCATAATATCTTTAACCTCAATAACTTCTCATCTCCCGGTAGAATTTATTCATGCATATTAATATTTTAAACTTCAATTTAACTTCTCAGCTCCCGGTAGAATTGAATTATTGAGGGGAGGTTCTGATACAAATTACTTACAATTCAGTCGTATTGTTGGGAATGTCGGGCGGTATAGAGAACAGCTCTCTTCCATCACACATAACCAATGTCCCATTACATGAACATTTGTCTGGACAGGCAAAAGTTCTGACCATTGGGAGTCCAAAAGAAAACGCAAGAATCGCTCTTCTCCATAGCATGGTGTTCTTTTAGTGATTAACAAGTAAATGGAACGAGGAAATTATTTGTATCTGAATATTTATTTCTAGTTTTGAAGTTTATTAAGCATGTATAACCTAAATGTATACACCAATTGTTTCCGCACGCTATAAAACCTGCCCTAGCCCCATTTTGGCTTCTAATCTGGCTCCAACCCAAATTTTGTCCTGACCTCAAAAGTTTTTCTTGTCCTCAACCAAAACTAATTTTCTAATTCAAAATTTTGATTGATTTCATTGATTTATTATTGGTTTTAGTTTTTCAAAGTCATAGCAGATAAATGATATGTTTCTGTTGTTTTGTAAATGTGTACTTTAAAATAATCATGAACGTCCACCAACTGATTGATTGTATTGGACAAATTTTGATCAGTTTATTCATAAAATCATTTTCTTTTCTCTTCCTAATTTATGTACTAATATATTACAAAAAAGTACACACTACGAATGAAATGATTGGCGTATCAATTGCTTTAAATTATGATTGATTTCATTGATTTATTACTGGTTTTCGTTGTTCAAAGTTGTAGAAGATAAATTATGTTTCTGTTGTTTTGTAAATGTGCATATCAAAATAATCATGAACTACCATCAATCTGATTGATTTTATTGAATATCTATTGATGAGCTATTGATGAAATCATTTTCTTTTCCCTTCCTAACTTATATATCAATATATACCAAAATAGTATACACTATTGATGAAATGATTGGTTTATTCATTTTTTCCCAGACAGATATATTGATCAACATAATGTTAAAGTGTTACACTTCCAAATAGATGATTGATCACTGTTCGTTATCTTCACCTTGCATGTCATTCTCATGAATTTGATTTTAAGAACAGTGCACATTGAGAACAGAACTTGCTTTGAATGTGAAAATACCTCATATTTATTTGTTTAATTTACAATGCATGATAGATGACAGTAAAAATATATAACCAAAATAAGCAGAACTAGTAATCCTAATTGTTCGCTAACAATTAGAGGTCTTTCCACCTTTTCTGGATTTGTTTCTTGACCTTCGATCTTGATCCATTCTTCAGTAGGTCAAATGAGGCCAAACAAATTTCAAGTCAATGTAAACTTGGAAAACTTTCAGGGGCAATAACTATTTAAAGGGGTTGGTGAATCTTTTTGCACTGAGGAAATTGAAGAGTCTACTAAATCAGTACAAAACATTAATGAAGGTTTGGTATCTCCAGGGTTAACAGTTTCGAAGGACTAGTGATAACAAGCTTTATTTGTAATATGGGCAATAATTTTAAAGGAGTCCAGCTTAAGGGTCAAGAAAGAAGTTTTAATTGGTTTTAAAGGGACATACTAATGATGCAATGAAAAATGATGTATGTTGAAAGACAAAAGAGATATAAAAAGAGCTAAATTCTCAATATTTGAAGTAACCTTGACCTTTGACCTTGACCTAATATTCAAGGTCAAAGGTCAATGATCACATTGCAGTTGGTCCCATGTTTCTATGATTATACGTTTAAAAGTTAACGATTAGCACAAACACATAAAAGGGCAATAACTCATATAAGGGGGTCATCGGATCCTTTCACACGGAATAGGTTGCGGTTGTGATTTGAGAAACAGAAGACATTGGTGAAGGTTTGGTGTCTTTACGGTCTATGGTTTGAAAGGAGTAGCGATAAATAATTGGATAATGACAGATATGAACATCCTTAATTTATTGAAGTTGTAGTTTCATTCTTTATGATTTATGGCAGGATTTTTTATATTTAGATATCAAACTCACTATCTTTTTAATGCGAGTGAAGGCAGTACGCTACATTGCTGTGCATGAAGTGTGATGATTCATCATTAAGCTAGTGTGAATTTGTTTTAATTCATTATAAATAAGCAACTGTGAATTTGTTTTAATTCATTATAAATAAGTGAAATGGATCATTAATAAAATTAGTACTTTCAATGTGCACATTTAAAACAAAAATAAAATAAAGAAATTAAAAAAAACTAACAACACAGAAACATATCATTTATGGTCAACAATTTTAAAAAATCAAAACCAATAATAAATCAATTATAATTCAGTAAAAATCAATACGCCAATCATTTCATTGGTAGTGTCCACTTTTCTGGTTTGTACTAGTATAAATAATAATAATAAAATCAATGAGATTGGTGGTAGTTCATGATTATCTTAAAACGTGCACATTTACAAGACAACAGAAACATATCAGTTATTTGCTCAATCTAATTAAAATCAGATCCTAGAATACGCTCCCAATCGCTACCCATTGTTGTTGCTAGGAGCGTGATGATTGTTTTTGTGCTCATTTGAGTAACTGGAAGTGCAATAAGAGGTGTAAGTTGATGTACACAAAATCTAACTTTCAAAAGATTGAATAACACGCGATAAATAATTTCAACACAAATTCTACTCTAGACATAACAATTCGAGATAATGCTTTATTTATTAGCACCTAGTGTACATTTAGTAACAAATATTTTTTTCAGTGTGAAACGATAAATTGATAATATAGATGTATGCCATGGTTTTACATGTGTTCTTTGGCATATCGTATTGCATGTTGTTTTGTGATTTGGTTGTCAAAATATTGATAAAGAATTGCTGATATACTAAGGACATCATGAATCTGATCTAAAGAAATCGAGGACTAGGTAATATTTACATACTTTATTACATCATAACCATGCATTGCTTGCGAGAAACTACACAGAGGACACATACAGTGTATAAATGTAATTAGTGACTAAGAGATTTTGTTCATTTATACTATTTTTAAGTCATTACACTTAATTCTTAGAAAAGTTCCTTAACTGAAAATTGATTGCAATCAACAATTGTAAATTTTCTATTTATTCCTTATATGGCACCGTCAACTGAGGACCGCAATTCGCTGCGCCCCCTCTGTAATCAGGGGAAAATAACTCACATAGTGTTATTAAAAATGTAGGCCATTGAAAGGTAAAAAAAAAAACATAACCACAAACAAATCCGAAAGTTGTCTTTTCTATACACTAGCAAAGCAACAACAAATTATTTTATACAAAAACAAGCATTCTGAGAGTATTGCATAGCAATACATAGTCCCCTACCGGAGGCAACAAATCACTGGACCGCAACAATATTCGAAGTTCATTATAAGGTACAATGTAAAGGGGAAAATTGGGAAACCAGGATAGGAATGGTTGGAAATCAAATACTATTCAAGTACAAAGACTAGATCAGGAAAACTTGAAAATTGGTTGATTGATTATGATTTTACGCCGTTTTGACAATATTTCTTCCATTTTAACGGCGGTTGATTAATTGAAATATGTTTGGCTGTGGGTGTTTATGTTTCCCTAACGGCCCCCAGTGAGCGTACTCTTTTTCTAAAATCAGGCAAACGATCTTTTGCTTGCCAAGGGGGTTGTGACCTTTGACACGGGGCCACCGTTTAACGTCCCATCCGACAGGCATAAAAGTTAACTAGAGATGTTTGTAAAACATATATGACCCTCTGGTGCAAAATTGAAATGAGTTATACACACATCATTTAATTGAGCAGACAATATCCTCCTATGTCAAGAGTGGATTGACCATGTGACCTAATATCAATAGGGGCCAACTACTCCTTATGCTGTACCAGTGTACCAAGTTTGGTGTCAATCAAGCAAATAATTCTTAAATATAGGAGACAATATATTACTATGTCCAGTTTAACTCTTGACCATGTGAACTCAAAATCAATAGGGGGCACCTTCTGAATATGTACCAGTATACTAAGTTTGATGTCTGTCAAGCAAAGGGTTCTCAAGATATTGAGCTGACATTATATTACAATGTCCAGTTTGACCCTTGACCATGTGACCTCAGAATCAATAGTGGTAATCTTCTCCTCAAGATGTACCAGTGTACCAAGTTTGATGTCTGTCAAGCAAAGGGTTCTCAAAATATTGAACGAACAGTATAATCCAATGCCAAGTTTGACCCTTGACCTTTGACCATGTGACCTCAAAATCAGTAGAAGTCATCAAGTTTGATGTCTGTCAAACAAAGGGTTCTCAAGATATTGAACGGAGCGTATACTCCTATGTCCAGTTTGACTCTTGACCATGTGACCTCAGAATCAATGAAGGTAATCTACTCCTTAGGATGTACCAGTGTACCAAGTTTGATGTCTGCCAAGCAAAGGGTTCTCACGATATTGAGCGGACAGTATATTCCTATGTCCAGAGTAGATTGACCCTTGACCTTTTGATCTGAAAAACAATAGGGGTCATCTTCTACTCATAACCAACCCACATGAAATATTACGATCAAGTGAATGGTTCTCAAGATATTGAGCGGACATTATGTGATCTACCGACCGACCGACAAGTGCAAAGCAATATGCCCCTCTTCTTTGAAGGGGGCATAAATATAGGTAAAAAAAAAAAGGAAGGTTCATTTCGTGTATATAAACAGTTGTATTATAAACCTTTTCAAATTTTCCTGTAAAATCCCTTTCTTGTAAATCTTGTATAATATAATGATTGTCAATATTTGTAACAAGTTTTTTCATTGACCGCATATTTTAAAAGTCTATTTGGTATGGGCGTAAAATCGCTACATTCTAAAATAATGTGATGTATAAATAATGGACAGTTACAAGATTCAGGCTGAAGTTCTCTGTTTAGTAAGTAAGAATGGGTCAATTTTGAATGTCCAATGCATATTCCGGAAATTATCACGTTGTCTTGGAGTTTCATTACGATGTTACACGGTTTGTTTACTTTGTTTTGAATAGAGAAAAGTTTACTTGTGTCACAGAAATCCCAAGAGATTTCCAAAGAGAATTTACATACAGTTTTATGAAAAATTTCAAATCAGTGTATGGAATTTTGAAGTGTACAATATCATATTGAAGAGCATTTTTGCCGCTTTGTTTGCTTTATTGCCCTGGATACCGATGTGATTTGGGATCCAGCAGAACTCAACTATTTAGCTTGTTTAGTTAAAAGATGGTACCGATTTAAAATATCTAAAATATATGAATGATCAATAATATCCATGTATTTATTGACTGGGGACTTGACAGGGAGTCTGAGAATGTAAAATGTTTGTCATTAGAAATTTGAATGTACTCAAACGCAAGCTGAATAGACATTGCTTCGGCGGTAAAAATTGTTGCATCATTCAGAAGTCATGCAGAGAAAACGTCGTTTGTGATAACTGCAGCAGCAGTGACTTTATTTTGGTCGTTTGAACCATCTGTATAGATATCAATTGTAGAATGTTTGTATTGTTTTATTTCTGATAATTTTTGCTTCAAAATAACGGAATTAGTTTCAGATATTTTATCTTCAGAAAGTGATGTCTCTACTTTGGGTTTTAGACATTTCCATGGTGATATTTCAGAAGGAGATGAGGGTTTTACGAAGTCCAAAGGTAAGTGAGAATCATGGATATGTTTTAACTGTTGTTTTTTAACGTCATCCAGTATACAATGTATGTACATTTTGTAATACATGATGCATTATCTGCTTTGATAGGCGCGTGCATGCACGTGCAAACAAAATGACTATCACTATGCACATCTACAAACGCTATACTATCATCCTGGAAAGTTTCATATCGATCCCTTTTGTAGTTTCTGAGAACACTACCGGACAAAAAAGTACCGGAGAAAAAGAATAATAATAATAATAACTAGTTCTAATTGTAACGGGGACCGTTACAGATGTTCCCCAAACCTCCCCCAATTAAAAAGTGATGTCCTTGTGAATATATAGGAAAAAATCATTTTATTTTAGCCTTTAATTACATGTAGTACGTTCAATATGGTCATTTCAGTACCAAGAAATGAAAGAAAGCGTTGCACGTGCATACACGCGCACGTGTGTATGATTCCGAATTTTTGTTGATGTCGTTCAACAGGCATTTGTATCATATACCCACAGTATGAATTTCATAACGTTTCCACCAAATATAAGGAAGTTATAGCGATTTTAAAATCGTCCAATCAGAAATCAGCACACGTGCATGCACGTGCTGAGCAGTAATTCTAACCACAACAATTTGTAAGGAGTACCAAGATACATCTAAACCCCTAATATGAATAGAATTTGATGAAAAACAAAAACGTTATCGTCCTTTAAAAATTGAACATTTAAAAAACGTTGCACGCGCATGCGCGTGTGCGTTGGCATTTTTTGTTACACCAACATATAGATACACATATTGTCTACATATGCTGTGAATATCATCTCATTCGCTTCATAAATAAGATAGTTACAAACGTTTTAGCATTATCCAATCAAAATGAAGCGCACGTGCATGCGCGTGCAAATTGATAATTTTGACCATGTAAATCAGTTAAGGGTCTCAATATCTACCTATGATATGAATTTCAAGCCATTTCAAAATGGCAACAAAAAAGTTAGACTGATTCCAAAGTTAGCGTACACATTTTGTAATGCGCGTGCACGCGCATGCGTGCGCGTGCTGGCAAAATAACTATTATTTTTCATATGTACAAATAATATACTATCATCCTATTTAGGTTTTATATCGCTTCCTTCAATATTCTGATTTTCCATTTTTTGTACCAAAATTGCAATGCACGTTCGCGCGCGTGCATGCACGTGCAAACAAAATGACTATCACTATGCACATCTACAAACGCTATACTATCATCCTGGAAAGTTTCATATCGATCCCTTTTGTAGTTTCTGAGAACACTACCGGACAAAAAAGTACCGGAGAAAAAGAATAATAATAATAACTAGATTCGATCTCGTTGCGAGCAACGAGTGGGTCTTCCGTCCAAATTTAGATGTGATTAGATAAGAATTTGACTGACATTTTCGTTCATAAATAATGATACAAATATATTGTCTAGACGTACAATTTAGCTTTGGTAATGTTTTACAAATATTGATCATTTAAATGTTATAAATTAAAGACTCTCTCTACCTCTCGGCAACTAATTAAAGGGGTCAGCTTTTTTTCGAGAAAAAAGTTAATAATGTTATTTACTGTGATACAGATTCGACTGATCAGGCGAGTCATGCCGTCCGGAGGCCTATTTTTTTTTTTATATCATTCTAGATATATCTCGCAAAACTGAACAAATTTTGTTCTACATGTCCTATGGAAATTTTCTTAAGAAAAAAGTTATTGATTGCGACATTTATCATACTGTTAAGGCGAGTCATAAGGCCCGTGGGCCTTTTTCTTGATATCGTTTGAAAGATCTTGCAAACCTGAACAACTTTTGGTCTACATGTTTTATCAAAAGTTTCTCCAGAAAAAAGCTATTGATTGTGACACTAATCCAACTCTTCAGGCGAGCCATGAGGCCCGTTCGCCTTTTTCATGATGTTGTTCGAAACATCTTGCAAAACTGAACAACTTTTGCTCTAGATGTCTCATTAAAAGTTTCTTGACTAAAATGTTTTATATTACAACAATAACCCAACTGTTCAGGTGAGCCATGAGACCCGCAGGCCTTATTCTTAACATCGTTAGTAACGCTTGCGAATCTGAATAATTTTTGTTCTACATATCTTATCAAAAGTTTCTCGAGAGAAAAGTTATTAATGTTATTAATTGTGATACAAATTCGACTGTTCAGGCGAGCCATGACGCCCGCAGGCCTATTTTTGATATCATTAGATAGATCTTGCAAAACTGAATAACTTTTATTCTACATGTTTTATCAAAGTTTCGTGAGGAAAAAGTTAATCATTGTAACAGAAATTCAATGGTTCAGGCGAGCCATGAGGCCCATGGGCCCATTTTTTGATACGGCACGAAAGATCTCAATAAACTGTACAACTTTTGTTATATATGTCTAAACAAAATATTTACGAGTATAACGTTATGCGACATTTATCACTGTTAAGGCGAGTCATAAGGCCCGTGGGCCTTTTTTTGATATCGTTTGAAAGATCTTGCAAAACTGAACAACTTTTGTTCTACATGTCTTATCAAAAGATTCTCGAGAAAAAAGTTAGTAATTGTGACACTGATCAAATTGTTCAGGCGAGCCATGAGGCCCGTTGGCCTTTTTCATGATGTTGTTCGAAAGATCTTGCAAAACTGAACAACTTTTGTTCAAGATGTCTTATTAAAAGTTTCTTGACAAAAATGTTATAGATTGCAACAATAACCCAACTGTTCAGGTGAGCCATGAGACCCGCAGGCCTATTTATTAACATCGTTAGTTAACCCTTGCGAAACTGAACAACTTTTGTTCTACATGTTTTGTCAAAAGTTTCTCGAGAAAAAAGTTATTAATGTTATTAATTGTGATACAAATTCGACTGTTCAGGCGAGCCATGACGCCCTGAGGCCTATTTTTTGATATCATTAGATAGATGTTGCAAACCTGAACAACTTTTATTCTACATGTCTTATCAAAAGTTTCGTGAGAAAAAAGTTAATCATTGTAACAGAAATTCAATGGTTCAGGCGAGCCATGAGGCCTATGGGCCCATTTCTTGATATGACACGAAAGATCTCAATAAACTGTACAACTTTTGTTTAATATGTCTAAGCAAAATATTTACGAGTAAATAGTTATGATTTAAAACGTGGAGAAAAATGAGACACTTTTTTAAACTCCATTTTCGACCCCTACCGAGCTTCCATACTAGGCACTTCCGGAAATTTTTAAAACCCAGGTGCACAACTACAACATGTCGTCTAACATCACTGAAAATTTCAGCACTCTAGCTTTTATCGTTTTTGAGTTTTTGTCTGGACAAAATGGTCATCAGAAAATCGATAAAAGGGGGATAACTTCCAACCGGAAGTGATTTTTCAAAAATTGAAACGGCGGTACAAACTTCAAATGGCAACGCATCAATCCTGAAAATTTGAAGCAAATTGATCCAGCCATCTCCGAGAAATCTTCTGCACAAAAATCGGTAAGGAGAAAAAAAAAGAATAATAATAATAACTAGATGCGATCTCGTTGCGAGCAACGAGTGGGTCTTCCGTCCAATTTTAGATGTGATGAGATAAGAATTTGACTGAGATTTTCGTTCATAAATAATGATACAAATATATTGTCTAAACGTACAATTTAGCTTCAGTAATGTTTTACAAATATTTTAAATCATTTAAGTGTTATAAATTAAAGACTCTCTGCCCCTCTCGGCCACTAATTAAAGAGGTCAGCCTTTTTTCGAGAAAAAAGTTAATAATGTTACTTACTGCGATACAAATTCGACTGATCAGGCGAGTCATGTCGCCCGGAGTCCTATTTTTTTATATATCATTCTAGATATATCTCGCAAAACTGAACAAATTTTGCTCTACATGTCCTATCAAAATTTTCTTGAGAAAAAAGTTATTGATTGCGACATTTATCAGATTGTTAAGGTGAGTCATAAGGCCCGTGGGCCTTTTTCTTGATGACTCATTAAAAGTTTCTTGACTAAAATGTTATAGATTGCAACAATAACCCAACTGTTCAGGTGAGCCATGAGACCCGCAGGCCTATTTCTTAACATCGTTAGTTAATGCTTGCGAAACTGAACAACTTTTGTTCTACATGTCTTATCAAAAGTTTCTCCAGAAAAAAGTTATTGATTGTGACACTAATCAAACTCTTCAGGCGAGCTATGAGGCCCGTTGGCCTTTTTCATAATGTTTTTGGAAAGATCTTGCAAAACTGAACAACTTTTGTTCTAGATGTCTTATTAAAAGTTTCTTGACAAAAATGTTATAGATTGCAACAATAACCCAACTGTTCAGGTGAGCCATGAGACCCGCAGGCCTATTTCTTAACATCGTTAGTTAACGCTTGCGAAACTGAACAACTTTTGTTCTACATGTCTTATCAAAAGTTTCTCCAGAAAAAAGTTATTGATTGTGACACTAATCAAACTCTTCAGGCGAGCTATGAGGCCCGTTGGCCTTTTTCATAATGTTGTTCGAAAGATCTTGCAAATCTGAACAACTTTTGTTATAGATGTCTTATTAAAAGTTTCTTGACAAAAATGTTATAGATTGCAACAATAACCCAACTGTTCAGGTGAGCCATGAGACCCGGAGGCCTATTTCTTAACATCGCTAGTTAACGCTTGCGAAACTGAACAACTTTTGTTCTACATGTCTTGTCAAAAGTTTCTCGAGGAAAAAGTTATTAATGTTATTAATTGCGATACAAATTCCACTATTCAGGCGAGCCATGACGCCCGGAGGCCTATTTTTAGATATCATTAAATAGAACTTGCAAAACTGAACAACTTTTATTCTACATGTCTTATCAAAAGTTTCTTGAGAAAAAAGTTAATCATTGTAACAGAAATTCAATGGTTCAGGCGAGTCATGAGGCCCATGGGCCCATTTCTTGATATGGCACGAAAGATCTCAATAAACTGTGCAAGTTTTGTTATATATGTCTAAACAAAATATTTACGAGTAAAACGTTATGATTTAAAACGTGGAAAAAAATTGCACACTTTTTAAAACTCCATTTTCGACCCCTACCGAGCTTCCATACTAGGCACTTCCGGAAATTTTTAAAACCCAGGTGCACAACTACAGCATGTCGTCTAACATCACTGAAAATTTCAGCACTCTAGCTTTTATCGTTTTTGAGTTTTTGTCTGGACAAAATGGTCATCAGAAAATCGATAAAAGGGGGATAACTTCCAACCGGAAGTGATTTTTCAAAAATTGAAACGGCGGTACAAACTTCAAATGGCAACGCATCAATCCTGAAAATTTGAAGCAAATCGATCCAGCCATCTCCGAGAAATCTTCTGCACAAAAATCGGTAAGGAGAAAAAAAAAGAATAATAATAATAATAATAAGAAAAGTGAAAAATCAACAATAGAATAATAGAAGGGTCTTCCGCTGAAGACGGAAGACCCTAATAATAAGAAAAGTGAAAAATCAACAATAGAATAATAGAAGGGTCTTCCGCTGAAGACGGAAGACCCTAACTAGTTCTAATTGTAACGGGGACCGTTACAGATGTTCCCCAAACCTCCCCCAATTAAAAAGTGATGTCCTTGTGAATCTATAGGAAAAAATCATTTTATTTTAGCCTTTAATTACATGTAGTAAGTTCAATATGGTCATTTCAGTACCAAGAAATGAAAGAAAGCGTTGCACGTGCATACACGCGCACGCGTGTATGATTCCGAATTTTTGTTGATGTCGTTCAACAGGCATTTGTATCATATACCCACAGTATGAATTTCATAACGTTTCCACCAAATATAAGGAAGTTATAGCGATTTTAAAATCGTCCAATCAGAAATCAGCACACGTGCATGCACGTGCTGAGCAGTAATTCTAACCACAGCAATTTGTAAGGAGTACCAAGATACATCTAAACCCCTAATATGAATAGAATTTGATGAAAAACAAAAACGTTATCGTCCTTTAAAAATTGAACATTTAAAAACCGTTGCACGCGCATGCGCGTGTGCGTTGGCATTTTTTGTTACACCAACATATAGATATACATATTGTCTACGTATGCTGTGAATATCATCTCATTCGCTTCATAAATAAGATAGTTACAAACGTTTTAGCATTATCCAATCAAAATGAAGCGCACGTGCATGCGCGTGGAAATTGGTAATTTTGACCATGTAAATCAGTTAAGGGTCTCAATATCTACCTATGATATGAATTTCAAGCCATTTCAATGAACAACAAAAAAGTTAGACTGATTCCAAAGTTAGCGTACAAATTTTGTAATGCGCGTGCATGCGCATGCGTGCGCGTGCTGGCAAAATAACTATTATTTTTCATATGTACAAATGATATACTATCATCCTATTTAGGTTTTATATCGCTTCCTTCAATATTCTGATTTTCCATTTTTTGTACCAAAATTGCAATGCACGTGCGCGCGCGTGCATGCACGTGCAAACAAAATGACTATCACTATGCACATCTACAAACGCTATACTATCATCCTGGAAAGTTTCATATCGATCCCTTTTGTAGTTTCTGAGAACACTACCGGACAAAAAAGTACCGGAGAAAAAGAATAATAATAATAATAATAATAATAAGAAACAGAGTAAAAACAATATGTTCCCAAACTTTGTTTGGGGAACATAATAATAACTAGTACTTATTGTAACGGGGACCGTTACAGATGTTCCCCAAACATTCCCCCATTTAGTAAGTGGTGACATTTATTTCAGTACAAGTTGTTTTGACCATTGCAAAGTGTGTAGCATGTGAATATATAACTATCTTATAACGTTCAGTCCATTTCATACTAGTTCAAATCAGTTATAAAGATCTGAGAGTTTTGTGCACGTGCACGTACGTGCATGCACGTGCAGATAAATAATTCGACCATCTGGATACATTAGAAGTCTCACTACATGAGTACAAGAGAAGTTTCACAACTGTTCAATGAAAAACGAGAAATTAACGGCAACTTAAAACTACAAAGACCGAAATCAATGCACGTGCATACACGTGCGCGTGAGTACCATACAACAATTTTGTTGATACTATTCAATAGACATTTGAACAATATACTTACTATATGAATTTGGTATCGATCGCTTCACTCTTAAGAAAGTTATTGGGATTTCAAAATCGTCCAATCAGAATTAAGCGCACGTGCATGCGCGTGCAGGGAAGTGATTTTGAGACTATTAATAAATTGACAGGCCCAAAACATACCTGCAACCTAATTTTCAAACCTATTCATTGCAATCTCAAAATGTTATAGACCAATACTCAAATTTAGACATCAAAAATTACAATGCACGCGCATTCACGCGCACGCGATTTTGATAATGGAAAATTTGTTGACACCATTTCACAGACATTCATATCATAGATCCTCAGGGTAAATTTGAATTCATTTGAGTTTTTAATTCAATAGTTATGACCATTTTAGTACCCCAAAAATGAAAGAAAAGCTATGCACGTGCATACACGGGCACGTGAGTATGACTCAGCATCAATGTTGATGTCATTCAATAGACATTTGATAGATATACTTACAGTATAAATTTCATATTGTTTCCATCATTTATAAGAAAGTTATGGCGATTTGAAAATCGTCCAATCAGAATTTAGCACACGTGCATGCACGTGCCGGATGGTAATTATGACTGTACACTTTTGTTAAGAATATCAAGATACATATACAATACAAGTTTGAAAAGATTTTGACAAAAAACAAAAAAGTTATGGTCATTGAATTAATTGAATATTCAAATATCAATGCACGTGCGTGCGCATGCGCGTTTACAATTTTTGAAACTTAGATTTGTAGATATTTATAATCTTTACCTATCCTGTAAATATCATCAAATTGTCTTAATTTTCATGAAAGTTATAAACGGTTTTGTATTATCCAATCAAATTGAAGCACACGTGTATGCGCGTGCAGAATTGAAATTTTGACGATGTCAAACAGTTAAGGGTCCCATGTTATACCTACGATATAAATAGCAAACGATTTCATTCAAAAGTAAAAAAGTTAGACTGATTCCAAAGTTGGTAAACAAAAAATCCAATGCACGTGCATGCACATGCATGCATATTCAGACAAAATGACATTCGTTCCGCACATCTACATATGCTATACTATCATCCTAAATAGGTTTCATATTGATCCCTTGAGTAGTTTCTGAGAACACTCGTGGACAAAAAAGTCCCAAGAAGAAAGAAAGAATAATAATAATAATAACTAGACACGATCTCGTTGCGAGCAACGAGTAGGTCTTCCGTCCGATTTGTTGATGCACTCGGGGTTAAAAAAAAAAGAAGACAAATGAGTCCCAATTTAGTTTCCGACTTTAAGGTTAATCGATCCTCGTGTGATGTCATAGGTTTTTGCAAAATCTTTATCAAATTAAACTTTGCGCCTGAAAGAAATATATCTTCAGAGGAATTTTATTTACTACATAAAATAAAAAATTTGGTAAACTATTGATATTGAAAAAGTGTATATTTTCTATTGATAATCAATTCTTTATAATTAAAAAAATGTTGTCAAGGGCAATAACTCCTATGCTGCTATTTCTTCTACTGCATGTCTATTATGCATGATTTCCCCAATGTCCACAATTAATTTATACATATTTATGAATTAACAGTTTTCTTAAACTGTTGACATTTAAAATTTGTCATTTCAAAAAGATTTTATCTATTTTAATTATTCTGTACAACGAAAATGTGTGATTTTATGATGTTAACATATACTTCCGTTTTTTTATGTCTGACATCTTTAAAAATGTGGCAACATACACATTTTCTATGGTTATTGTCTAAATTTAACTATATTGAATGGAAATTAATACAGATTTTGCACTTTTAACCATTATTATTGATAAGTCACATGAGGATCGATCGACCTTAAGACACTTTAGATATAATCAATTTTTCATATCATAAGCTTCTGAAGCAAAGTTGCGGTGAAATTCGTTTGAAATTCGACTCTCCAGGCGAGCCATAAGGCCCGCGGGCCTATTTCTTGATGTCATTTGTTAGCCCTCTATAGACTCAACAACTTTAGTTCTATATGTCTTTACAAAATATTTACCTGTAAAAAGTTATTGAGATCGACCGATATCGACAAAAAATCGACTCTACAGGCGAGCCATTAGGACCATAGGCCTATTTCTTGATATCAATCGATAGATCTCGATAAACTGAACAACTTTTGTTCAATATGTCCTTACAAAATATTTACCAGTTACAAGTTTTTGAAATCGACTGATATCGACAAAAATCGACTCTACAGGCGAGCCATGAGGCCCACAGACCCATTTTTTGATATTGATCGATAGGTTATGACACATTGAACAATTTTTGTTCAATAATGCTTTTCAAAAAATATGTCGTTTTAAAGATATGAGGCGTCAAATATTTACGATTTTGGCCCTTAAAATCTCTAATTACGTAACATATGACCTACTTTTTGATTTGATAAGATCAAGCTCGTTGAGATGAACATTTCCGCTTCTACAACTTATTATAAAATATTAATAGTTTCTGAGATATTCTCAAAAACATTTGGACCCTTCTGAACCCCTAATTTAAAGGGCCAGCCCGTTTTGCTTGATATCGTAAGAAAGGCCTTGTCATTTTAAACATTTTTTGCTCAACAAGTATTTAGAAATTCTTTACCGTTCTCGAGTTATCTCTACAAGAAATATTTAGGGGCCAAACTGTAGCTCCCTAACGGGGCCACATAGGGAAAAAACGAAATGTACATATTGTTTAGATTATCATTCTGAACAACTTTTGTTCAATAATGCTTTTCAAAATATTTGTCGTTTTCAAGATATGAGGCGTCAATTATTTATGATTTTGGCCCTTAAAATCCCTTATTACGTAACATATGACCTACTTTTGGATTTGATAAGAACAAGCTCGTTTAGATGAACATTTGCGCTTCAATGACTTATTACAAAATATTAATAGTTTCTGAGATATTCTCATAAACCTTTGGACCCTTCTGGGCCCCTAATTTAAAGGGTCAGCCCCTTTTGCTTGATATCGTAAGAAAGGTCATGACATTTCAAACATTTTTTGTCCAACAAGTATTTAGAAATTCTTTACCGTTCTCGAGTTATTTCTAGAAGTAATTTTTAGGGGCCAAACTGTAGCTCCCTAACGGGGCCACATAGGGTAAAAACGAAATATGCATATTGTTCAGATCATCATTCTGAACAACTTTTGTTCTTTATTACTTTTCAAAATATTTGTCGTTTTCGAGATACAAGGGGTAAAAAATTTATGGTTTTGGCCCTTAAAATCCCTTATTACGTAACATATGACCTAAATTTTTATATGAATAGATTTGGATTGTTGAGATGAACATTTTTTGTTCTTTGACTTATACCAAAATATTAACGATTTTTGAGATATTTGATCTAGACTTTGAGCCCTCCTAGATCCCTAATTTAAGGGGCTAGCCCCTAAATCTTGATATTTTCGACAAGATCTCGTAAATGTGCACAACTTTTGTTCTACATGTCTTAACAAAATATTTGCAAGAAAAAAGATATTGGAGATCAAAGGTCAAAAATCGCCGAAATCGGCGAAAAATTTTGGCATCCATTTTTTCAGGTCCAGGCGAGCGTTTAGGCAAATCGCCTCCGGTAAAATCGAATCCCCCACAAATCTTCTAAAATGTTTACTCTATCTTGTGTAGAAATTTCAAGACTCTAGCTTCAAAACTAACGGAGGAGATGTGTGGACAACAAGGCCCTTCAAAAAGTCACTAAAAGAGAGATAACTCCTGACCGGAAGTGACGTCAAGCACAAAATTTTGCAAGCAAAGTGTCTTTACCAAAAGACATCTTTCCTGAAAATTTCGTGAAAATCGATCGAGAAATGGCTGAGAAAAACGCGTGTACTACCAAGGAAAATAATAATAATAATAATAATGAAGAAGAAGAAGAACGCGAACAATAATAGTAAGGTCTTCCGAAGGAGACGGAAGACCTTAATAAGAAACAGAGTAAAAACAATATGTTCCCAAACTTTGTTTGGGGAACATAATAATAATAAGAAACAGAGTAAAAACAATATGTTCCCAAACTTTGTTTGGGGAACATAAATATATAAGCAGGTAAAAAAAAAAGACAAAATAAACAATTCGTGCATATACACAGTTGTATTATAAAAGTTTTCAAATTTTTCTGTAAAAGTCGCAATGTTGTAAATATTGTATAATATAATGATTGTCAATATTTGTAAAAGTTCTTTAATTGATTGTAAACTATTAAAAAGTATATTTCGTATGGGCGTAAAATCACTACATTCTAAACGAATGTGATGTATAGTTAATGTACAATCACAATATATGCATTCAGGCTGAGGCTCTCTGTTTAGTAGGTAAGAATGTGTCAATTTTGAATGTCCGATGCGTATTCTTGAAACAATCACTTCCGTCTTGGCGTTTCATTACGATGTTACACGATTTGTTTACTTTGTTGTGAATAGAATAAAGTTTACTTGTGTATCACAGAAATCTCAATAGATTTGCCAAACAGAATTTACATATAGTTTTATGAAATATCTAAACTCAGTATATGGAATTTTGAAGTGTACAATATCACCTTGAAGTGCATTTGTGACCGCTTTGGTGTTGTCATGGATACCAATGTGACTTGGAATCCAGCAGAACTCAACTATTTTACCTTGTTTAGTTAAAAGATAGTAACGGTGAAAGATATCTAAAATATATGGATGATCAATATTCATGTTGCTTATTGACTGAAGACATGATAGGGAGTCTGAGATTATAGTAAAATATTGTCATTAGAAATTTGTATGTATTCAAACACAACCTGAATAGCCTTTGCTTCGGCGGTATAAATTGTTGTTTCATTTGGAAGTCATGCAGAGAAAACGTCGTTTGTGATTACTGCAGCAGCAGCGACGTTATTTTGGTCTTTTGAACCATCTGTATAGATATCAATTGTAGTATGTTTGGATTGTTTTATTTCGGATAATTTTTGCTTGGAAATGGCGGAATTTGTTTCAGATTTTTTATATTCAGAAAGCGATGTGTCTACTTTGGGTTTAAGTAGTGTCCATGGTGATATTTCAGAAGATGATGAGGCTTTTACGATGTCCAAAGTTAAGTTAGAATCACGTGGATATTTTTTAAATCGTAAACCGATTGATTTTATGCACTTCTTGTTTTTGTCATATGAATGTTCAAACTGAGGATTGTCAAAGCTAGCTTTTAACTTAACAATATATTGTAATTTAAGTTTTATTCTACGTAGATCGAGGGGTGGTTCGTAGGCCTCAACATATAAACTATCTACAGGAGAGGTTCGGAAAGATCCTGTGTACAGTCGAAGTCCTTGATGGTGAACTGCATCGAGGGTTTTGATATAGAACGTTCTTGCAACACCATATACTATACAGCCGTAGTCTAGTTTAAACCGGATTAGAGAGCAATACAGATGTAGAGGAGTATTTTTATCTCCTCCCCATTTTGTGTTTGCAACAACTTTAATCATACCAAGAACATTTGTATATTTCTCTTTGAGCAAAGCTATATGAGGAATAAAAGAAAGTTTATCAAAAATGACACCTAAATTTTTTAACTCTTTTACAACTTTAATTGGATTCCATCTAATTGCAATATATAAGATTAATTATATAACAATGTTAAATTCAAAATTAAAATACGATATTGCCCATCTGGATCTACTGTGCAAGTTTCGTGGCCAGATCCACATTATGTGCAACAGCTTCTTATAGGAATATTTTACTTTGAAACATACACTTTAATTTCGAGGTTTGATTTTTGATCAAGTATACGTAAGTCATTTTTTATCAGAATTCTGTACTTTTAAGTATCATGAGCGTATAATATCCAGTGATGAATTGGAAGAATCTAAGCTAATTTTGGATATTAATCAATCTCATTTAAAGCTTTGAGGATATCTTGTTGGAGCCAAATGGTAAAGATTACAATAAAGATGATGGAAATTTAATGTGTTGATTAAGATTTAAATTCTTTTACAAATCTTGCGTCACCCTCCAGTCCCTGAAAATTTCTTCCTTCTATTTATATTTCTGTTCATTTGAGTAGGCGATTCCTGCTACATACACAATGTATTATTAATGTCTATTTAACATGATTTCCTTTTGTCCCGTTTGTTTCTCCTCTTTATACTCTATGTTGTTCATATTAAGACACTTCCGGATCCTGTTGTAAGCAGGCTGTCTGGAAATCAACATTTCCCCCAATACTAACAAAACATTAATAAACTTTCCACTCTACAAGAACTGCTTTGAATTTTTTTTCTATAGATGGCCAATACAGTTTGTCCATGATGACAGATGGTTATTTTCTTGAACAAATTTTGTTTGACATTTTGATTGCATGCCATACTGCAGCAGATGAAAAATCAGAGAAAAACTGTAAAAACAAAAACAAAAACAAAAAAAAACACAAAAAACCATATATATTGACAGCTTACTTACTCTTTCCTTTCACTAACATCTTTCATATTGTCTTAAGATTTTGATCTTCAGATTACACATACTGCTCTCATGTGCAGTTTAAATAATAAGAATTGTATACTTATTAAAGGGTATAAACTTCCCAATAAATTTGATGATATTGATGTGGAGAGATACAGACTTCCAGGAATGGAGAAAAGAGAATGAGGATAAAAATTGATCGAATGCGTTTCTTTATTGTTTTGAATATTTGCGTTACTTTCAAAGACTTCAATCATATTTATCATTTATAATCGAATCATTTTGATGGTTATGTATTTTGTTTTTCAATTTTCTAAGTTAGACATGGAATAACTGAAATATCAACATTACTTCCTTTTCAGCTTCAAAGGAAGTAAACCCTTTTCAAATGTATTGACTTTGATACAGGAAGAATAATGGCCTAAATTAGCGATACTCGTTCGTCAAACTCAGCTGCAAATAGATTTAGCTAGGCTAACACATGCAGACGGCAGATCTCCGACTATGTAACGTTATCACATCACGTAAGTGCTCTACCAAGCCCCAATATTTGCTTCTCACGAAAATATTAACAGCTGTGAAGGCGAAACTTTAAACTCGCTGTGCGACTACGTAAGCCAGAAGTGGTGTTAATCAAATGTGGATTCTGAAAAATTCGAAAGAACTTTTAGTAAACCTGAAATCGCAGAATGTTTCCCAAATCAATAACATTAAAACCTATGACTTTTCAACACTATACACGACCATTCTTCACGATAACATAAAGACTAGACTTTTTGATATCATAGACAGTTGCTTCTTCAAAAATAATGGAAAACGGAAATATTCATATCTAGTGATCAGTCATTCAAAAACTTATTTTGTTAAACACCACTCTGATTCCACGCACAAGTACTCTGAAGTTGAAATAAAAAATATGCTAGAGTTCCTCATTGACAATATCCTCGTGGTCTTTGGTGATCAAGTCTTCCAACAGTCTGTTGGAATTCACTTGGGCACGAATTGTGTTCCTTTGTTAGCTGACCTGTTTCTATATTCATATGAAGCAGAATTTATTAAAAAAAAAAACTTGCTGTAGCCTTCAATTCGACATTTCGATATATCGATGACGTTTTGTATATTAAAGAGATACTACAGCTCATTTTCCACATTTTAATGAAGTGTTTTTTAAACCATATATTGATAAAATGATAAAATTCACATCGATACTGACAATTTTGAACATTTGGGGTGCATCAATTTACTCTCAACTGCGCGTTGAAGATCGTCCGGAATTCAAAGGTTTCTTCATGTTGACTCGGACTTTTGAATGCTTATTTACATCACGTGGTTTTGAATGACAGCAAAGGTGTTGTGTAGGAAATTATTTAAATTCCCCTTCAAGGGGGTCCACACTCACCTTTCAAGTACATAAGATTATTCCCTGCTCCTTATAATAACTAATTATAAATAATTATTTCAACAGAAACCCTTCCATGTTCCCATTGACCGATGTTTTTACAACTAACACGTGTCGTGTTCAGATAAAAATAGCACGTACTTACTTTTAAACGTAGTGTCTTCGCAGCTAGTCTCAATGGCAGATTTAGGGGGCCAGTATCCCCCTCCCTTTTTACGCCACAGATTGTGAATGAAAATCAAAATTTTGCACCCGAATGGCCGATTACTTTGGCTAATCTTTGACTTTCACACCCCTCTTCGGAAATCCTAGATCCGCCACTGAGTTACATGCGTTTCTCCGAGCTCTCTGATTTCCAACGGTCATACTGATCCCTAGGTAAATTTTATTTCACATATGAGTTTTATCTCATTCTATTTTTACCTCTTTTCTCACAGAATCTGTCAAAATGCTAGATCTATCAACTACACTTTCTCTCACTGGACGACATGCTGCACTGTTTACTGTCTATGCGCATGCGTCTGAAGACTAAAAGGAGGAGACTCGATATTTTTTGTATAGGCCATCAAAAAGTATTAATTTTTACGTTAAAACGATAATTTTTAACTTTAGATAAGTGTTATTTTCGTAAAGTTCATACTTTCAACAATGCAACAAAAATTGAGAAAGCGCTGGGAAAATTGTCATTTCATGATTTTTGCGCAAAATGAGCTGTAGTGTCTCTTTAACAATGATAACTTTCATTCATAGGTCGATTTGATATATCCCTGTGAGCACGAAATAAAGGACACAACAGAGTCGTCCATTTCTGCTTCATACTTAGATATTTTATTGAAAGTAGACATTAACGGCAAACTGACAACTCAACTGTATGACAAACGGGATGATTTCAGCTTCTCCATCGTCAACTTCCCATATTTATGTAGCAATATTCCATTATCACCTGCATATGATGTTTATATATCTCAACTGATTCGATATGCAAGAGCTTGTTCTGCGTATAGTCAGTTTTTAAATCGAAGTAGGCTATTGACAAACATTGATGGCGCATGGGGTTTCAACAGTCTCGATTGAAGTCAGCATTTCGCAAATTATATGGTCGTTATAACGATCTAGTTCGTCAATACAACCTATCATTGGGTCAAATGCTGTCTGACGTATTTCATACCGATTGTTAAGCCGTTCTTGGCACACTGATTTTGACTGCGGATAACTCCGTTTATCTTATCAGGATATAGGGCTCACGGCGGGTGTGACCGGTCAACAAGGGATGCTTACTCCTCCTAGGCACCTGATCCCAGCTCTGGTGTGTCCAGGGGTCCGTGTTTGCCCAACTATCTATTTTGTATTTCTTATAGGAATTATGAGATTGATCACTGTTCGTTATCTTCACCTTGCATTGATCACTGTTCGTTATCTTCAACTTGCATATACCTGGAATGTACATTATGTAACACATGCACCACCAATATCAAAATGAAAAGAATGTATATTACATTATACATGTCAGACATATATAACTTATCATCACTATTTCAAATATTTTACATCTTGCACAGACCAAAAGTGAGCTTTGGTTTTTAAATTTCCGTATATAAGATAAGACATAATGACGTCTTAAAGCGTACATATAATTTGGCACTTTTGACGTCATAGTTAGATTGCTAAATAACATGTGAAAGTAATCAATATTGTAATTCATCTTGCATAGAGATCTTCAGGCTGACGTAGTACAGCTTACAAGTCCGCGATTCTCACGAGCGGAAATAACACCAGAGCAGTGCATGTAGTTTGTATGTTAAAGCTTTAAAATATTGACTGTAAGAGCATTAATAAAAGTATGGATTGGATTTCAAACATAACATGATAGGAAAATAACTAAAAAGTAGGGAAACTGTTCAAATTACACTGTGTGTATAGTGTAAAGTAATGAACTTTCTTTTTCAAACATTACACTTTCACTAATGGATGAAAAACTACACAATGCGAAATTAAGTTTGGGCTTTGGTATTGGATTCGGAAAAAGTGTTATATTCCAGGTACCGTGGGGATCCTGGATAGAATAGGTCCTCAGTAACCCTTGTTTGTCGTAAGAGGTGACTAAATGGGGCGGTCCTTTGGATGAGACAGCAAAAACTGAAGCCCCGTGTCACAGCAGGTGTGGCACGATGAAGACCCCCCTGATCTAAGGCCGTAAGCGCCGAGGATAGCCCTAAATTTTGCAGCCTTTCACCTGCAATGATGACGTCTCCATATCAGTGAAAGATTCTCTCGAGAGACGTTAAAAAATATTCAATCAATCAGTCATATTCTAGATATTACCCTTTGTTGTTGAAAATCCTTATGTCGTTGCAATTGTAATATCGCTTTTAATTGCCATAAAGATCAGACAAAAAAACTGATAACGGAGAACATGGATACTTTCTGGATATGACAGTAAAAGACGGCACGACATGCAAAATGAGAAAAACGCTCTCACAACCAGTCAGTGTGTTCCTGGGAAATCCCTATCCCATGGTGCCTTACTGGAAAAATTTGGTTTGTGAGCAAAACGATATTTGACGGAAGTTTGTATCGAAAATGAAACCGATTGAGTAATATTTGCCATTATTTGGCGTTCTGATTTTCCTTTATTGTACTATTACTTGTGTGGATATTTACTTTAAATAAGTAGTAATTGCTCCTTCGCCAAGCGCCCAGCATTTAGAAGTGAGAATGACGGGTCATTCGGATACGACTTTAAAAACTCAAATTGCTGAGTGATTATTTTTGAAATATTTAGAATAGTACAAACATGTAGGATCTGTTTTCAAAGTGTTGGGATAGTCGTCTACAATTGTTGACAAGCAGAAAAGGATCCTAAAACTACCTCTTTTGCCCAAACTTGATGCTCCTAAATTGGAGGGAGGGGGTTCCATTCATCCTTCAATTCATCGGTTCATTCCTTATTAAATTTTTAAAATTCAATACTACCACCAAAAGAATAGAATGGGGGTAATCAGCCAATTAATCTTATTTCACATGTGAAAATAACTTAGTTTGCCTATGAAAAAAAGAAGAAAAAAAGTTAAGGGTCAGCACCCTGGTTCTACCTGCCTGATACGTTGGTATATTAAGTTCAGTTCAGTTTATTAGCATAAAACCATACGGTTAACAGGAATGTACAAATGAAGATTTGTTCGTTAATATTTTCGTGAGGAGCAAAGATAGGGGCTTGGTAGAGCATTTACTAGATCCAGCAATGTATCTTTGTTTGTAAGGGTTTTTATGTAGTTTATGAATAAATTATGCTTCATGTGAGTATAGAAAAGGGTATCATGTAAAACTTGTACGGTACCAATTTTGATGCACCAGATGCGCATTTCGACAAATAATGTCTCTTCAGTGATGCTCAACCGAAATGTTTGAAATCCGAAATAACTATGAAGTTTTAGAGCTAAATATAGCCAAAAACAGTGTGCCAAACAAGTGGAGCCAAATTCGTCCAAGGATAACAGCTATGCATGAGGGAGATAATCCTTAATTTTGAAATGAATTTCTAAATTTTATAACAGTAATTAAATATACATCCGTATTTTCAAGCTAGTAACGAAGTACTTAGCTACTGGGCTGTAGAGACCCTCGGGGACTAACAGTCCACCAGCAGAGGCCTCGACCCAGGGGTCATAATGTAATACTTGTACGGTACCAATTTTGATGCACCAGATGCGCATTTCGACAAATAATGTCTCTTCAGTGATGCTCAACCGAAATGATTGAAATCCGAAATAACTATGAAGTTTTAGAGCTAAATATAGCCAAAAACAGCGTGCCAAACAAGTGGAGCCAAATTCGTCCAAGGATAAGAGCTATGCATGAGGGAGATAATCCTTAATTTTGAAATGAATTTCTAAATTTTATAACAGTAATTAAATATACATCCGTATTTTCAAGCTAGTAACGAAGTACTTAGCTACTGGGCTGTAGAGACCATGTGTATCATTAAAAAGCAGCTCGCGTACCTCAGTCGGTAGAGTATCAGAATTTTAATCTGAAGGTCTTGGGTTCGAGTCCCAACGTGGGCGTATATCTTTAACAGATCACCAAAACATCCGTATGTCCCCACATGGAAAGTATCTTCATAATTTTATCCCCATCTTGAAAGTGTCAGCTTTCTTTGCCACAAATTGAGGTTCACTTTAAACTGTGTAGTAATTCTGCCAATCGTCTCAACACATAATATACAAGAAGGAAGCATCTGGGTAAATTTATGTTGATTTGATACAAGGGAATTAGTTACAAGTTCTAGCAACTTAGACAACCTCTCCCAATTTGTTTTTTAATTTTAATAGTTTATTCATATTTCAAAGTGCCCTTACAATGTTTAAGACATTCGGGCGCATGTCTTGATAACAAGAAAACATTGATATATATATAATTGCATCACAATATATTACTAATTTTTTCAAACATATCATTGAAATCTATACGTATCCTTTTGTATACATGAGAGTACATCCGGGCGCAAGAAAACATTGATATATATATATATATATATATATATATATATATATATATATATCGAAAGATCCACTCTCCTCCTTATAAAAATATCTTAAACACTGAATAACACAGCGACTGTGTGAGATTGCATCAGTGTGTATAAGTAGCGCTTTAGGAACATAACAAAACCTTCTTTCCGGGAAAGTCGTTGTGGCCGAGTGGACTTACACACTGGTTTGACAGTCTTGCTAGGCGGTGGGTGCCGTAGGTCGCTGGTTCGACCCCGGGCTGGGGTGAAAATTTACAGTACCTAGTTGTGATTATTTAGTGCTTAGTAATATATTACTAATTTTTTCAAACACGTCATTGAAATCTAAATGTAGTTTTTTGTATACATGAGAGTACATCTTTAAAGAAACTTTAACATGCATATAAATGCTGTCTGACGTGTTTCATACCGATTGTTAAGCCGTTCTTGGCACACTGATTTTGACTGCGGATAACTCCGTTTACCTGATCAAAATATAGGGCTCACGGCGGGTGTGACCGGTCAACAGGGGATGCTTACTCCTCTTAGGCACCTGATCCCAGTTCTGGTGTGTCCAGGGGTCCGTGTTTGCCAAACTATCTATTTTGTATTGCTTATAGGAGTTATGAGATTGATCACTGTTCGTTATCTTCACCTTGCATATGCATATATATATTTTCGGTACTTTCTTCAATTTCTCTGATTCTACAGTACAACAGTTGCTATAGTAGAAATTACGTTATTCAAAATGACAATTCTGTGGTTGTTTTCAAAATAAAATCCAATAAGAATGTGTTTCCATTTGATGTGAAATTTGATAACCTTTGACATTATTTCCCATATATGCTTTACATTTTCACAAAAATAAATCAAGTGTTCATTGTCTTCAATATTTTCTTTACATAATTCACACATGTTTGATTCGGTTTTCTTTATTTTCATGAGAAAAGATTTGTTACATAGAAGATTATTGAGAAGTTTAAAATTAAATTCTGCTACCTTTTTTTCATACCTATCGATTTTGTTTTTGTAAATGAGACTCCAGGAGGGTTTATTAATATTTAAAGTTTTGCTATGGTAGGATTGATACAGGGGGGTATAAAATTTGTTTTGAAAAAAAATGGTATACATCTTTTTCGATGAAATATCAGTTATTTCAAGAGGAGTTTTCATTGATGTAATTTCAATGATGAGTTTCAAGCGCAGGTTTTGATAGAGTAAATCTTGAAAATTCAAATTTCTTAGCTTTCTAAAAATATTATTCATGATTTCGTATTTGCATAAAATATTTCTTTTTCTCTTAAGATTATCGTAAAACCATTCAATGGGTTTAATACCATTTTCATCAACAATATCAACCACATATCTTAAACCACTTTGTATCCAATTTTTAAAAAATACACATTTTCCTTTATATTGAAAAAGTTTGTTACACTTGTTGACATTAGAACTTCATATCATTGATGTCCTGGCATCTTTTGCATGAATTGAAAAATATGAAATATTTGAATATGAATAATTCAGTATAAAACTTGTTAAAATTGCTAATTAGTTCAAAATCATTCACAACTGTAGCATTTGTTTTCAGTATATATTCGATGCAAGGTGAAGATAACGAACAGTGATCAATCTCATAACTCCTATAAGCAATACAAAATAGATAGTTGGGCAAACACGGACCCCTGGACATACTAGAGGTGGGATCAGGTGCCTAGGAGGAGTAAGCATCCCCTGTTGACCGGTCACACCCGCCGTGAGCCCTATATCCTGATCAGGTAAACGGAGTTAATCAGTGTGCCAAGAACGGCTTAACAATCGGTATGAAACACGTCAGTATATATTCGATATCAATATTTCTTTCAATACAAAAACTATTCAAAAAATCTTTTAAACTGGCATTGGAGGAATATATCTTCTCCACCCATGCTGCCTTTAATTACTTTATTTTGGATTCAATATCAACTAGATTGATACCACCTTTAGAAATTTTCCCAATCATCGCATTTCTTTAAATTCTGTCCTTTTTGTTCCAAATAAAATGAAAAACATACCTCATTTAATAATATATATATTATATTATATAAAACGATTTAAAATAAATTAATAAGGTGTATTGAAAAACCTGGCCGGAATGGACGGAGATCGACAAAAATACTACTCTAAAACCGATGGAATAGACTCGTTGAACTGGCACTATCTCCTAAAATACTTTAAGTATTTTCATTCGGTAAAGTTTCCGCATATCTGTGATACCAGTACTATTACAATTGATTGATTGATTATTTTACGTCACGTCACTCATTTTGAGATCTCACCAGCTGTACGTGAAGTACCACAAATTTAGAGGCAATTAGATTTTGGAACGCAGTTCGCAGTTCACTATTCGTAATTCAATAGCGAACTGCATTCTAGAACGCAGTTCACAATTCAAATTTCTATATGCATAAAACAGCACCACACTGGAATTAAAAGGATGGGGTGCCAGTTACCAACCCCAAACACTGTGAAGAAATGCTGATGGTAATCTCTCTAGTTACGGAGATCCGCTCCTCCAAGTTTTATGCATAACGCATTACAATTAGTGAATAAACATCGGGTTTGGAATTATCGAAGACCCCAACCCCGGGGACTGAAATTTTTGTAGGAGGGTATTAGTGGTCCTCTCCCACCACTGTGAAGAAATAGTGATGTTACTCTCTCCAGTTACGGAGATCCACCCCTCCAATTTTTATGCATAACGCATTACAATTAGTGAATAAACATCGGGTTCGGAATCATCGAAGACCCCTACCCCGGGGACTGAAATTTTTGTGGTAGAGTATCAGTGGTCCTCTCCCATCACTGTGAAGAAATGGTGATGTTACTCTCTCTAATTACGGAGATCCGCCCCTCCAAGTTGTATGCATAACGCATTACACCTAGTGAATAAATATCGGGTTCGGAATTGTCGAAGACCCCTACCCCGGGGACTGAAATTTTTGTAGTAAGGTATTAGTGGTCCTCTCCCACCACTGTGAAGAAATGGTTATGTTACTCTCTTTAGTTACGGAGATCAACCCCTCCAATTTTTATGCATAATGCATTACACTTAGTGAATAAACATCGGGTTCGGAATCATCAAAGACCCCTTCCCAGGGGACTGAAATTTTTATGGTAGGGTATTAGTGGTCCTCTCCCACCACTGTGAAGAAATGGTGATGTTACTCTCCCTAGTTACGGAGATCCGTCCCTCCAATGTTTATGCATAATGCATTACAATTAGTGAATAAACATCGGGTTCGGAATCATCGAAGACCCCTACCCCGGGGACTGAAATTTTTGTAGTAGGGTATTAATGGTCCTCTCCCACCACTGTGAAGAAATGGTGATGTTACTCTCTTTAGTTACGGAGATCCGTCCCTCCAATTTTTATGCATAACGCATTACAATTAGTGAATAAACATCGGGTTTGGAATTATCGAAGACCCCTACTCCGGGGACTGAAATTTTTGTAGGAGAGTATTAGTGGTCCTCTCCCACCACTGTGAAGAAATGGTGATGTTGCTCTCTTTAGTTACGGAGATGCGCCCCTCCAATTTTTATGCATAATGCATTACACTTAGTGAATAAACATCGGGTTCGGAATCATCGAAGACTCCTACCCAGGGGACTGAAACTTTTATGGTAGGGTATTAGTGGTCCTCTCCCACCACTGCGAAGAAATGGTGATATTACTCTCTTTAGTTACGGAGATCCGCCCCTCCAAGTTTTATGCATAACGCATTACACTTAGTGAATAAATATCGGGTTCGGAATTGTCGAAGACCCCTACCCCGGGGACTGAAATTTTTGTAGTAGGGTATTAGTGGTCCTCTCCCACCACTGCGAAGAAATAGTGATGTTACTCTCTCTAGTAACGGAGATCCGCCCCTCCAATTTTTATGAATAACGCATTACAATTAGTGAATAAATATCAGGTTTGGAATTATCGAACAATCCTACCCCGGGGATTGAAATTTTTGTAGTAGGGTATTAGTGGTCCTCTCCCACCACTGTGAAGAAATGGTGATGTTACTCTCTTTAGTTATGGAGATCCGCCCCTCCAATTTTTATGCATAACGCATTACACTAAGTGAATAAACATCGGGTTCGGAATCATCGAAGACCCCTACCCCGGGGACTGAAATTTTTGTGGTAGGGTATTGGTAATCCTCTCCCACCTCTGTGAAGAAATGGAGATGTTACTCTCTCTAGTTACGGAGATTCGCTATAGACAAAAATAATTTGACGATTTGCATTTTACTTACTTCTATTTATATTCCTGATCTTGTAGACAGATTTATTAACAATACCATGGTAATGTTGTTATTTGTATTTCTTTCTGATTATTTACCCATTCCCTTTCATTTTGATAAATTTTATTTCCCCATTTTTCTTTATTTACATGTTGAATTTTCGTCTGATCAAGGTTAGGACTGCCCCCCTTCTAAAACGATGTTACGTGTCTAGTCTACATGTACATGTAGCTATCGATCTCCCTCTCAACGAAAAATAAAACAAGAGGTACTGTGAGCAATGGTCATTAAGAATATCCCCCGCTTACCCCAGTATCCCAAAGGTTGTTGTGAATAGGTATAAATTACCTCTTTCCTGAGTGTAAAAATATGGTATGCCTTTGTAGAAGAAAAAGGAAGATAAAGTGCGAACACAAATCCATGTCATAAGCCTATAATTTTGACCTTGAGATCAAAGGTCAAGGTCATAAAGAGGTTATGAATGTACATGACACATAGTCTCATGGTGATACACCCATGTCTTATGGTATGACTATGTCAAAACCCTATAATCACTTTTGACTTTGAGGTCAAAGTTCAAGGTCATGTAGAGGTCATGAAGGTACCCGACACATCGTCTCATGGTGATACACTCATGTGTCAAATATGGTATGCCTATATCAAAGAACAAAGAAGTTATGGCCCGGACACGAATCCGTTCTGAAAACCTTTCATTTTGATCTTGAGGTCAAGGTCATATAGAGGTCATGAAGAAGCTCGACACATCGTCTCATGGTGATCCACCTGTGTGCCAAATATGGTATGCCTAAGTCAAAGAACAAAAAAGTTACGGCCCGGACACAAATCTGCACAGACAGACGGACTGACGGACAGACAGACAGAGTGATTCCTATATAATAAGTTCAAAAGCTATACTATAACTTCATTTGATTTACTCTATAATTATTCTGTTCGCTAGCCAAGAATATCCGTCCACAAAGGCACAGTTGACCCAAAACCCATGGCTAGTAAAGATGAAGTTTATTACCGGTGTCGGATGTTGTAACTGGTCACAAATTAGTACGTTTGTTTCAGAAGACGGACAATATTATGAGTCACTGATTAAACGAGAAAACGTCTGCAATTTTATTTCTATCGTTGTCAACTTTATAACATTTCATTTGGGATGAATCTATGTGAAGTTCGTACATTTACCGATATCCTGCGGATTAGTGTTGAAACTGAAGAGATACAGCGGGAAAGAAAGATTTAAACAGAACCAATGAAAACTAAGTTGAAATTTACGATCCACACAATGTAGTATGAGTAATTAACATATTTATTTCATAATATATTAAATAGCTAAAAGGATAACACAGAATGTATGCTTGAATGGAATTGAAAGTCATTTCATTTTGATCTAAATGTTAAGCTATACAAGTATTTAGTTTAGAAATGAACTGCCTATTTCGGATTGGAGTGCTGTGGTAATTAATTCTCTGTTAGTTACAAAATAATAAATCAAACACAAAATGTTTAACTTGTTGACTTAATAAGATCATGAATTTACTCGTTGTTTTATACATATCACACTCCCTGTATAGACACATACACAGTTTATGTGTAAATTCATGTACATGTGCGTTAATGACGTTCAGCCACGGTAGGGGGGAGGGGTGTTACAAAACACGTGTGTTCTTTTCCATTTCGCCATTGACAGAGGTGTTAGCGAGCAGTGACACCTATGGGTAGAGAACTGCCCGCTAAAACCTCTGTCAATGGCGAAATTTCAAAATTCCTGTAAAAATCTTTGTAAATTCTTATACAAACGTTTAACTTATCTCGCTTAATCAATTTATGATGCAAAATTTTAAGAGTTGTTTTTTCGCTTGTAAACAATATCCAAATTGTTGATTTTAATCAAAATGAATCATTTCCCCAAGAATTTTTGGCGTTATCTTATCTACATTGTACATACATTAATCATTCTAATTTCTTAAATTCGATTCCGTTCCGTCTTCCGTTCCGCGTTTAGCAACACCCGAGAATAATAGAGGTGTTTGTATGGAGCGCCAAATCAACATAAACTTAAATAATTGAAGATATCTTCAATTATTTGAAGATATCATCAATTCAATTATTGCTCTCTTTAATTGAATTAATGCGCGCATTAAATCAATTATTGCTCTCATCAAATGAAGTAATGCGCGCTTCAAGTCAATTATTGCTCTCATCAATTGAATTAATGCGTGCATCAATTGAATTAATGAGAGCAATAATTGATTTAATGCGCGCATTAATTCAAGTATTGATCTCTTCAATTCAATTGATGTGAGCATTAATTCAATTAATGAGAGCAATAATAGATTTGATGTGCGCATTAATTCAATTATTGCTCTCTTCAATTCATTTGATGAGAGCATCAATTTAGTAGAAATATTGCTAGAAATAATTGATTTAGAGCTCGGTATAAATAATTTGATGATCTCTTTAATTCAATTGAAGATATCTTTAAATCATTTACAATGCTTTTGTATGAGGAATTAATGCGCGCATCTATTCTTTTAAAGAGAGCAGCAATTCCATCAAAGATATCATTAATTCAATTGTGGATATGTTGAATTGAAGATATCTTTAATTATATAGTTGCTCTCTCTAAAAGAATTATTGCTCACTTCAAATGAATTAAAGATATCATTAATTCAATTGAAGAGAGCAATAATTGAATTAATGCACGCATTTAATCAATTATTGCTCTCATCAAATGAATTAATGCGCGCATCAATTCAATTATTGCTCTCATCAATTGATTTAATGCGCGCATTATATCAATTATTGCTCTCTTCAATTGAATTGTAGCGCGCATCAATTCAATTGTTGATATCATTAATTCATTTGAAGAGATCATTAATTGAATTAAAGCGTGCATCAATTCAGCTGAAGAATTAATGCTATCATCAATTCAATTAATGCGCGCAATAATTCAAAATTGAAGATATCATTAATTATTTGATGAGATCTTTAATTCAATTGTTGCGCGCGTCAAATGAATTGATGATATCTTCAAATAATTGAAGATATCTTCAATTATTTGAGTTTATGTCAATTTGGCGCTCCATATGTTTGTACACTGGATGTCGAGAATTGAGGCGTTTCATAAATGAAAGGTGTGAACATCTGCAGCGACGTCTGCATACGGATACGTACCGAAAACACCAATCTATCATTAAACACCCATTACAAGAATTGAATGATTTATACATCATTTTTACATCTCGAATTAGGGGGCATATTGACCAATTGAAACACTTTGGGGGTTGCTAAAAGGGGGAAAGGAAAATGGAACGGAAGACGGAACGGAACGGAAAACGAAACTGAATGATTAATGTAGCCAAGATAACACCAAAAAATCGGAAGAAAATACTTCATATGATTAAAATCAAACTTTTGGGAATTAAATACAAGAATTTTGAAATATCGGCATTGACAGATGTGTTGGCGAGCAGAGAAACCTATGGGTAGCGAATGCAAAAAACACACGTACTTTAAATGCCCCCTTCCCCCGGTGGCAAAACATCATTAACGCACATTTGCAGGGTGGATCCACGCATTCTGGTTAGGGGGCATGGCGTGGTATTTTGCCAAAGGCAGGGGGTCTGGGGGCCACCCTAAGGCCTCCAGTGGGTCTAGGAAAAAGCCCTGGTGGGGGCCCAGGGAGCGAAGCCCCCCGGAAGCTCATGAATTTTAAGAGTAAAATTTAACCATATAATTAGCCTTCACAGGCGAAGTTACATCCCCTCTTACAAACAGAAACACACCTTTATCAACACTACTCAAATGAGGCAAAAGTTATCATCAGTAAATTTCTTTCTAGTCAAACTTATTTGCTCGTCATTGAGCTGTGATTTGAGTCCATCTATTTGTATTTCTTGGATTTGAATCCCTCCTACATACACCTCATACGCGGATCCAGGATTTGTGAGGGGGGGGGGGGGGTCTAGCACTTGATCGATCAGTCAGCTACTTTTCACAATCTCCAACCCCACCCATTTCCATCTACATATACTTTGCTTGTGTTCCTAACATTTTAGGGAGACCTAGAGACAGTTTATACCTGCAAATTGTTTCTCACGTTCTAGTAATTTGTATTCCTATATTCAGATCTGATTTTAAATCTTTTTAAAAAGCTGATTTAATGGTTATTCCCTATATGCCAGGGGCCTGCGGTAAATGGTGCAAAATCCTGTATTCCGAGCATTTCCTGGCACTTCTTATTTACTTTTAAATTGTCTATTTCTTAAACAAAACTTTTATGTTACATAAAATTTTTAACAATTTTAAGTGATACTTGTATCTGACGAAAATATCGTAAATATACATCAGCGTCTCGTCTTATTCATCTTGGAATTAAATGATGTACTGGTGTTGATAAATTTGAATGATGCTATTACATGTAAGTATCCACCTTTCATATCCTTTCGACGCAAAATCTCGTTAAAATTGAACAACTTAATGTTTTTGGTTAACAGAGGGGGGGGGGGGGTCCCGGACCCTCTGGACCCCCCCCCCCCCCCCCCCCCCCCCCTCTGGACCCGCCCTTGCATCATTCCATCACATGTTGCACCTCTTGCCTCAACAGATGTTTCTCGTTTTTTAAATAAGAAAGTAGATTTAAATAATTATAATAGCCAATAAAAAATCAATGCATGACTTCGGGGAGGGAGATAAGGAGTGTCTGCAAAAAATTAAACCAAGGTATGTATAAACAATTCTCAAGAAACGCATACTAGTATTTCTACTGAAAAAATTTAATCATCTCGGAATCTCTATACAGTTATTCATTTTCCCTCTTTTTATAGTACGCACTGATTTATAACCTAAACTTGGAAATTGTTAGGGGGTTGGGGGCGTTTTCACCCTGAGAAAACCATTGTCAACCGAGGCGTAGCCGCGGTTGGTAATGGTTTCTCGAGGGGTGAAAATTGTCATTGTTACCATCAACTGCATGCAATATTTGTTTTATTATACTGAATTTTATAAAAACAACAAAGCAGAAAGACTTACGTCTGTTGACATTTGATCAATCACTGTCATGCGATATTTCGAATATCGATGCGGGTATTTGCGCTCAAACGACGTCGTCTAACAATCTACGGCGAACCGTACGCGCATAAATTTGACGCATGTGATAATATTTTTATAATATCACCCGTTGTCAAGTACTGTTACCCGTTGCTAGATACTATCACCGTAGAGGGTGTGCTTTCTGTTCTCACAGGGTAACAATATATTTTTTTTTCAAATGATTCTCGACCAATCAGATTCGAGTATTTTACATGAAAGTATACTAAATTAAAATTATTGAGTGTAATATGTGGCAATAGAAAAGTTTGTTCCCATCGAGCGTCAAGACTGATTTGAGCTGATCAGCCCTACGCTGGATCAAGTCAATATCTAAGCATGATAATGTACGGTATATGATAAATGGGTTATTGTTTTTAATCATATACTGTATCGTACATCTGCAAAACATAAGCAGTTAGTTATTTTCGGGAGGGGGGGGGGGGGGGAATGGGCATCTTGGTACCCAATTGTAAAAACCTCAAATTCTCATTTTTCAAAAAACAAACGAAGAATCAGGTACGGAAACAATTTTTACTTTACTGGTCAAAAAAGAAGAGGGTCAGAAATCAAGAAAACTCACAACATATTTTTCGTATAAAAAAACTTTACTATGGAAAGTTATATATTTTTAGAATCACTAGAATTAAGAAAAACTCAATGTAGATTTCGAATTAGTGCACATAACCTTCGAATTGAAAGAGGAAGATGTGAATTTATAAAAATCAACTCTGGCCAGAAGATTTCTTTAGAAAGAAACAAAAGAATACGTTAATTATGTAACCTTAATTGTGTAAAAGATGAATTTCATTTCCTCACTGATTGTTCCTTCCATGTTGAAGAGAGAAATATGTTTTTTAATGGTATATACAAGCTCAACAAAAATTTTATCTATTTAACAAATAAGGACAAATTTACTTGGTTGATTATTAATGAAGACAAACCAGTAATTGTCAAATTGAGTGAATATTAGTTCAAACTTTCAGAAAAAGAAGTGATGCTTTAAAACAGCAAAAATCATTATAGTTTATTATTCATATGTTGGTATAATACTGATATTGTCCATTTACTTGTGTATACACATGTTTAGCAATTCATATATGTATGTACTCGTTTCCCCAACATGCTACATCCACATGTAGTTTGCAGTCCATGTAACCTGTAGCTACATGTAATGTTGTAAACTTTCTTTCTTTTTTGAAATTTCCTTCTTTATAAATTGTCTTGCTGTTATGCCCTCTGGGCCCAAAATTGGAATAAAACTTATCTTATCTGTAAGCATGAAAACGTACAGTATGAAAACGTACAGTATATGATAAATATAATACTATGTGCCAAAATCCATTTCATATGGCATGCATGTATAAACTCTCGAGCCCCATATCAACCCTCGGGCCTTTGACCTACGGGCTGATATGGGGCCACTCGGGCTGATATGATATACAGTGTATCATATGGGGTTTTTTCTATTGACTGCATGGATATTGATAATTACTATCTATTGGGGTGAAAATTTTTGCTGTGTTGCAATATATATGATTAGTAGTTTTTTGTTAAATCTGTAAACAATTTTGCAACTAAGAAAGTTAACGCTGTTTTTCTTTTTATTTAAAGCTATGATAGCAATGGTTCCTTGACAGTCATTTTAATGAAAATGTTTTGAATGGTAAATCTTGGTCAATAAATTGTTCAGCATCGACTTCAAATTCTGTGCATCACTGGGTTTCAAGTGTTATAAATTATCATAATGTATCATGTTCATTATATCCCCGTAACTAGTCAAGATATAACCATAAAATGTTCAATGATTTTACAAAACAATATTTCCGTTTCCATTCCATTCCATTTTCTGTTCCGTGTTTTACCAAAACCCCAATTAATCCCCACTTCCTTTCACTTTTGATGTCCGTACGAACAAATTTATCGCACTGCTCATTTCGGGGTATGAACTGAAATAGAGTAAAATACACCTTCTTAATCTTACCCATATCCCATGTACATGTACAAGAATTTCGATCCATACATGCATGTGTTTCTTGTCTTCCTTCTCAGAAAGTGTTTTTTTTTTTTTTTGGTCTCATCAACACTTATGGGAAAAGAGTACCAATTCATTTCCCATAGACCTCAATGTTAACCTTTGGCCCTCTCACTAATTTAACTATATCGATTTTAAACAAATGACCGCAAGCATTTCAAAGTTCATTCCAAGTGTTGATAAAAAATGACAAAAAATATATAGGGTCCCATGCCTTTTATAGGCCATATTTGTACTTTTTTTACAACACATAGCAATCTGCAGTAAATTACACACTTCGTTTTAAGCACACCCCTACCATGGTAATTTCCTCAGTCATTTCTCGATTTTGTGCGATAATTTTTCATCCTGACAATTAATTTGAACCTCTATAATATTTCTTTCAATTCCAAATAATTTCACTCTTGATATTAGCCAATCACGCAACACCTAGACATTTATACCTCCGCTCAATCTTGGGGTAAACTGCGTCCGGGTTACGCATACGGGGGTTTGGTACTCTCATTCCTTATAGAGTAAGGGGTACAGCTTAAGGTGGGTCGATCCTCATGTGACTTATCAATATTAATGGTTAAAAGTGGAAAAACTGTATTAATTTCCACTCAATATAGTTTAATCTAATCAATAACCAAAGAAAATGTATATGTTGCCACCCTTTTAAAGATGTCAGACATACAAAAACAGAAGTATATATCAGCATAAAAAAATTGCACATTTTCGTTGAACAGAATGATGAAAATTAATAAAAACTTGTTGAAATGACAAATTTTAAATGTCAACAGTTTAAGAAATCTGATAATTCATAGATATGATATGTCTTACGGCGTGACCGTGCTTGAGGGCGAAGCAAAAAGTATTGGCATTAGTATCTATATCCTAAACAAGACAACAATCAACCCAAAGTTAGCATGAGGACAGAGCTTCATCAAAGCATCCTAATTTTGGACATTTGATCCGCCTATATATTGAACGCTGGAAATATAACACAATTGATGTAAACAGTACATTGTGACGTCATATTCAGCGTCGTTATTTAGCAAATTAAAAAACATAGCGTTTGAACCAGGGTAGACGAGATTCAAAATGGAGGAATACATGTCCACGTACTAATATTCGAATCGACGCCATTGCTACCAAACTTTTCAAGTTCCATACGTATGGTTTAATTTTTCATTATTTTCATATATTTTCCTTTTAAACATGTAGATACGAGTTACCTATAAGGAGAGCTCCTCTCTCACGGCCCTTCGGGCCGTGAGAGGGCTTCGCCCTCTAATAAAAATTAATTGTGGATATTAGGGAAAGCATTGTGTCATAGACATGCAGTAGAGGAAATTCCAGCATAGGAGTTATTGCCCTTGACAACATTTTTAAAATTATAGATAATTGATTATCTATGGAAATTTAAAACTTTTTCAGTATCAAAATTTTTTATTTTATTCAGTGAATAAAGTTCCTCTGAAAGATATATTTCAATCATGTGCAAAATTTAAATAGATAAAGATTTTGCAAAAACCTATGACATCACAAGAGGATAGACCAACCTTAATACGGGGTCAAATGGAAACAGAAATGCAATATAACAAAGAATTGATGTTACAATGTCCACAGAACTACTATAAGACATCATGGTTTTCTAGAATTGTATATTTGTTTTTACGCTGTTCAATATATCTACTAGTTGAAAAATAAAACACCATACTTAAATTTTAGTCCCTGGGGTAGGGGATCTTCGATGATTCCGAACCCGATGTTTATTCGCTAAGTGTAATGCGTTATGCATAAAACTTGGAGGGGCAGATCTCCGTAACTAGAGAGAGTAACATCACCATTTCTTCACAGTGGTGGGAGAGGACCACTAATACCCTACTACAAAACTTTCAGTCCCCGGGGTAGGGGTCTTCGATAATTCCTAACCCGATGTTTATTCACTAAGTGTAATGCATTATGCATAAACATTGGAGGGACGGATCTCCGTAACTAGAGAGAGTAACATCACCATTTCTTCATAGTGGTGGGAGAGGACCACTAATACCCTACCACCAAAATTTCAGTCCCCGGGGTAGGGGTCTTCGATAATTCCGAACCCGATGTTAATTCACTAAGTGTAATGCGTTATGCATAAAAATTGGAGGGGCGGATCTCCGTAACTAAAGAGAGTAACATCACCATTTCTTCACAGTGGTGGGAGAGGACCACTAATACCCTACTACAAACATTTCAGTCCCCGGGGTAGGGGTCTTCGATGATTCCAAACCCGATGTTTATTCACTAAGTGTTATGCATTATGCATAAATATTGGAGGGACGGATCTCCGTAACTAGAGAGAGTAACATCACCATTTCTTCATAGTGGTGGGAGAGGACCACTAATACCCTACCACAAAAATTTCAGTCCCCGGGGTAGGGTCTTCGATACTTCCGAACCCGATGTTTATTCACTAAGTCTAATGCGTTATTTAAAAATGTCTGACGAGCGGATCTCCATAACTAATGAGAGTAACATCACCATTTCTTCACAGTGGTGGGAGAGGACCACTGATACCCTACCACAAAAATTTCAGTCCCCTAGGTAGGGGTCTTCGATAATTCCAAACCCGATGTTTATTCACTAAGTGTAATGCGTTATGCATAAAAATTGCAGGGGCGGATCTCCGTAACTAAAGAGAGTAACATCACCATTTCTTCACAGTGGTGGAAGAGGACCACTAATACCCTACTACAAACATTTCAGTCCCCGGGGCAGGGGACTTCGATGATTCCAAACCCGATGTTTATTCACTTAGTTTAATGCGTTATTTAAAAATGTCTGAGGAGCGGATCTCCATAACTAAAGAGAGTAACATCACCATTTCTTCACAGTGGTGGTAGAGGACCACTGATACTCTACCACAAAAATTTCAGTCCCCGGGGTAGGGGTCTTCGATAATTCCTAACCCGATGTTTATTCACTAATTGTAATGCGTTATGCATAAAAATTGGAGGGGCGGATCTCCGTAACTAGAGAGAGTAACATCACCATTTCTTCACAGTGGTGGGAGAGGACCACTGATACCTTACCACACAAATTTCAGTGCCCGAGGTAGGGGTCTTCGATAATTCTGAACCCGATGTTTATTCACTAATTGTAATGCGTTATGCATAAAAATTGGAGGGGTGGATCTCCGTAACTAAAGAGAGTAACATCACCATTTCTTCACAGTGGTGGGAGAGGACCACTAATACCCTACTACAAACATTTCAGTCCCCGGGGTAGGGGTCTTCGATAATTCCAAACCCGATGTTTATTCACTAATTGTAATGCGTTATGCATAAAAATTGGAGGGGCGGATCTCCGTAACTAGAGAGAGTAACGTCACCATTTCTTCATATTGGTGGGAGAGGACCACTAATACCCTACCATAAAAATTTCAGTCCCCGGGGTAGGGTCTTGGATACTTCCGAACCCGATGTTTATTCACTAAGTCTAATGCGTTATTAAAAATGTCTGAGGAGCGGATCTCCATAACTAAAGGGAGTAACATCACAATTTCTTCACAGTGGTTGGAGAGGACCATTAACACCCTACCATAAAATTTTCAGTCCCCTGGGTAGGGGTCTTCGATGATTCCGAACCCGATGTTTATTCACTAAGTGTAATGCGTTATGCATAAAAATTGGAGGGGCGGATCTCCGTAACTAAAGAGAGTAACATCACTATTTCTTCACAGTATTGGGAGAGGACCACTAATACCCTACCACAAAACTTTCAGTCCCCGGGGCAGGGGTCTTTGATAATTCCTAACCCGATGTTTATTCACTAAGTCTAATGCGTTATTAAAAATGTCTGAGGAGCGGATCTCCATAACTAAAGAGAGTAACATCACCATTTCTTCACAGTGGTGGGAGAGGACCACTAACACCCTACCATAAAAATTTCATTCCCCCGGGGTAGGGGTCTTCCATGATTCCGAACCCGATGTTTATTTACTAAGTGTAATGCGTTATGCATAAAAATTTGAGGTACGGATCTCCGTAACTAAAGATAGTAACACCACCATTTCTTCACAGTGGTGGGAGAGGACCACTAATACCCTACTACAAACATTTCAGTCCCCGGGGTAGGGGTGTTCGACAATTCCGAACCCGATGTTTATTCACTAAGTGTTATGCATTCTGCATAAACATTGGAGGAGCGGATCTCCGTAACTAAAGAGAGTAACATCACCATTTCTTCACAGTGGTGGGAGAGGACCACTAATACCCTACCACAAAAATTTCATTCCCTGGGGTAGGGTCTTGGATACTTCCGAACCCGATGTTTATTCACTAAGTCTAATGCGTTATTAAAAATGTCTGAGGAGCGGATCTCCATAACTAAGAGAGTAACATCACTATTTCTTCGCAGTGGTGGGAGAGGACCACTAACACCCTACCATAAAAAATTCAGTCCCCTGGGTAGGGGTCTTCGATGATTCCGAACCCGATGTTTATTCACTAAGTGTTATGCATTATGCATAAACATTGGAGGAGCGGATCTCCGTAACTAAAGAGAGTAACATCACCATTTCTTCACAGTGGTGGGAGAGGACCACTAATACCCTACCACAAAAATTTCAGTCCCCGGGGTAGGGGTCTTCGATAATTCCGAACCCGATGTTTATTCACTAAGTCTAATGCGTTATTAAAAATGTCTGAGGAGCGGATCTCCATAACTAAAGAGAGTAACATCACCATTTCTTCACAGTGGTGGGAGAGGACCACTAACACCCTACCATAAAAATTTCAGTCCCCGGGGTAGGGGTCTTCGATGATTCCGAACCCAATGTTTATTCACTAAGTGTAATGCGTTATGCATAAAAATTGGAGGGGCGGATCTCCGTAACTAGAGAGATTACCATCACCATTTCTTCACAGTGTTTGGGGTTGGTAACTGGCACCCCATCCTTATAATTCCAGTGTGGTGTTGTTTTGTGCATATAGAGATTTGAATTGCGAACTGCGTTCTGGAATGCAGTTCACTATTGAATTGCGAATAGTGAACTGCGAACTGCGTTCCAAAATCTGAAAGCCCAAATATTTGGTAGACCTATACTTCGCGCTCAGGGTCGTAGCAATGAGGGTTCGTTAGCGTGTCAACGCCTGTCGCGACACGGGACCTACGTTTTTAAGGTCATATCCAAAAGACAGTAAAAATTAATAAAAAAAAATGAATAATATCGAGGCAATCAGAAAATAAAAATATCTCATTCTCCTTTTAGCAACATAATTTAGATAATTATTGATCAAATTACCTTGAACGAAAATCAAACAGTCCGTCTCAATTTTCTGTATGACATCTTTTTTTCCACAAATTGAGTTATACTGACCTCAGAAACTTTCTCGGGTTTTAGTTTGACTTTTTTAAATGATTTGATATTGTTTTGAATTGATAGTATGAAGTTTGACATTAAAATTCTAAAAACAAAAGGGATCTATAAAAGATGAACAATGGAAATTCTGTGTATTCATTTGTGGTGTTGTGTAAAAGTCGCTACGCCACTTGATTATATTTCTATACAATAAAGTGAATGAATTACTCTCTTGATCGCATATTGTTGTACAGCAGTGGCGGATCTAGAGGGACGGAGTGAGTGGGGTGGGGGTAGCGGGGCTTGATTAAATAAAAGCATGTCAATTTTGTTCATAGGCACCTATGTATGCTTTTTAAATAGTCCATTTATGCCATTTTGGGATCTCCACACTGGGGGGGGGGGGGGGGGGGGGGGGGGGTTAGTTATGGGGGGGGGGTGTTTATGGGGGGGGGGGGTAGGAGAAAAAGGTACACACTTGTGTCGCATCTCTCTCATTTTCAAAAAAAGGTCCAGATCTGCTATTGTAGAAATGAAAACATAGGGCCAAACCTGAAATCATATTTCGCAATGGCGTCACACCGTGGGTGAATAAAAATGGGGGAGGAGTGTCAAGAATGAAAATGTACGCTGACATTTTTTCAGTTTATATTTAGATGTCATAGCCTATAAAATTTAGATTTTTTTTTTTAGAATAAACGTTGGTGGATCTAAAAGGTACGGGAGTACGTGTACCCCAACCCCCTTTGGTTATGGTAGTTGGGGGGGGGGGGGGTCATATAAAAGGATTTCCCTTTCCTTCCCTTTGGTTGCAATTTTTTTTTTTGATCCGCCACAAAAAAAAAAAAAAAAAAAAAAAAATCCTGAAAGGAACTTCTCGGGTCATTCCGTAAGCTCGGGGATATGAATGTGCTGTATTTCACTTGCCGGAAGGGCCCGAGAGTGTGCGATTGCTAAAACAAGAGTTGTCTTTCTTGAAGAAGCAGAAGACACTTACAGCGAAAACGAAGATGGACGCCGAATCAGCGTGATCAGACAGAAAGCTTATATTTGCGGATATTTAGCGAAAATGACTGTCGGGTACAGTATTATGACACGTAGGTACCATTTATTTAGATTCCTATGGTTATTTGGTGTTGTCTGAGTTCCATGAAAGAAATATTCAGGACAGACGAGTTTTTCAAATTTCATGGGTGTTGCTAAAACGCGGAATAGAAAATGGAACGGAAAATATTGTATGCAGCGATGTTATGGGGGGTCACCTGTGAATAGATGAAATTGACTGTTTTGAAGAAATATTTACCGGTCAGCGTTTTTGTTACTTAAATAGAAAAAAGAAAACTTTAAAACAAATTAATCATTAAAGCCAAAATATTCACAGCCTTATGTGAGAGTAAAGTAAGAGTAAATTCGGACGGTTGAATGCCATCCATGTCAATCGGAACTCCTCGAATTGCATCCATGTCAGACCATCCGGTGTCGGGTTTATCCGTCCTACAGTTCATTCGTCCCTAGATGATCCGTCCTCGTAAACTGTGTTTGTAGAATTGTATCAGGGGCAGTCGAGCAATGCATCTGTTGTTTCAAGTGTAATAATCAATAATATGTTGACGGTGCTACCGTTTGAGCGAGCGCAGCTACGTAGGTATGTACATATTTTGTAATGTTCATGCTTTGGTCAGGTTTAATTTAAACAATATCTATTTTCCAAATACTCAGTATATGACTAAAATTAGGCAGCATAAACAGCCCTTTCTAGTTTTCTCCCATGGTTTTATATCAAGTCATTAAAACATAAAACTTATACGTGAATGGGATTGAAATATTTTTATACCTATACATTTTATTTCTGCCGCCTTCACGGTGACTTACTTAACCTTTGACCCGCGACTTCTTCTGAACTGTATGCTCTCGAAAATAGAGGCTACTTTCCTTATTTCTACTTTCTATCTTTCCAAGTCACTAATACACACCTATTTGATTTTTAAAAATGAAATTCATATAAAAATCTCCTTGTAGCAATGGCATGCTTTAGAAGAGAAACTTTTAACAAAATTTATAATATTGTACATAATCCTAGTTGTAACACAATGATGAAATATTTCAGCACTCTCAAATAATATTGAATAAATTGCAACATATTTGAGACCCTCTCCACTGTTTTTGTAAGGATACATTGAAATTTATTCACAAAACTAGAATTATAAATGATTTTTCAGTCATGAAGTGGCATCATGGTTTGCATTACTGGACGAGCCAAGGGAATAGATTTATAAGTAGTTCTTATTTTTAGACGTGAAAAAAAAAGATTTAAGAAATAATGTTTTTGATCCGGCCAAATTCCATCAATTTTTTTGCGTTTTTATTATTTTTCTTAATCGCTCTGTGTCTAAAGAAAAATGCAAAAGTAAAGGAAGAACCTCAGTCTTGATAAGACATTTTCATGGTTGATATAGAGATTGCAAAATGTTTTGCAGAATTTGTGAGGCCAATCAGCCAGCAACGTCCACCATTTCTGGACACCCATTGTCCGATTTCACCACGACCTGGTGTACATCTTTCAGATGTGGAACTGTGACTATTCACGGTAACAGTAAGATACACGTCTTGTCCGTGACTGCATTATTAGCAGTAAGTCGAACGAGGCAACTGTTGCAGCTAATTTTCACAGACAATTACAAACTCGGGATGTAGTGTTCTTATTGATGCTGGTACTGATTGTTCAGTAAAATATCCAACAAAAGTAGAAGCTCTTATTCGCATAAGCAGTGAAGGCCCACTTATTAGGGCCCCGCATGAAATGCGGGAAGCCCTATAGTAATCACATTGTCCGTCCGTTCGACCGTCCGTCCGTCTGTCTGTCCGTCAACACTTTCTTTGTGACACGATAACTCAAACAGTTTTTATCGTACAGTTTTCAAATTTTGTGTATGTGTATATATTTGTTTTTTTTTTTATGTAATATAAAAAATGCTTGATGTTACATGTATATTGAATTAAAACACGTCATTCCCAGTCAACAACTTTCGATCGGGATCGGAATACGAAATAAAATTTCTTATATCCGGTTGCAAAGTGAAACTGCTTCATGCTTCAAGTTATTGAATTATGTAGCAATTGCACGTTACACATTAGAGAACTGTTCCTTTTGATAAAGAAAGTCACAAAATAGATACAAAATGAGTGTACCTTATTCATTACTGTTACCGAGCTTTCGTCGGTGAAAATCTCGAAATGGTGTGTTTCGCTGCGCTTCGTCCACATTTTCTATGTGAGTATTTTGATATTTGCTTATGCATTTTTTACGCATACATGGTATGTCTCGGCTAGGAATAATGGAAACTTTCTCACCTATGTATGTAAAGACATATTAATCTCTGTTTTTAAAAATGTAGAACACTTTTATCGAATGACAATGTGTTTGAAAACGCTTAGAGCCCCGATGTCAGAATTTCCTTTTCCAAGACATCAATATGTCAAATTCATAATCGTTTTCGAATAGTATGTACCATATTTTGTACCAGTTATCCATTTTGAGTCCCCTATTACAATGGGATTTTGTTGCACTCTGTTGTGTTTGAGTGGATGTCATGAGTGTCAAACAGAAGTAATTTAAATTGCATAAGTCTCTCAAAAATATGCTTCATGATTCCTTTTTCACAAATTGGCATTCCAGTGTATCTTTATATATTATTAATTCTAACATATATAAAAGCCCCAAACATTGCTATATCAAATACACATGTCACTTTCCTCTAATAACCCTCGGCGGGGCCCTTGCAGACCGTGTCAGTTTTCTAGTTGAGGACTTTAAAGTAAATCCTTGTTTGGAACGCTAGGTTTTCTTCCCCAGAAGCGTACTGTAAAATATACAGGATGGCCCAATGCAATACAACTTTTGCCAGAGTAAATACTTGACTTGTTAGCATCCAGCATGTTTCACAGCACATTTCTATTCAGTTTAAAAATAAAACAAACAAATCGCATACATGGGTGTTGATTTTTTTCTTGAAAGATATTCAAATTAAAAAAAAAACTTGTAGATCTTATTTACAAAATCTTTTACCATGGCAAGTAGAAATTTTTAACATGGCGACTAGATATATGAAAATGGCGACCAGAAATTTTTCTAGGTGGCCATTTTGTGACCTGATAGTAGATGTGACTTGGAGCACTGTTTTGAATATGAATTCTTTATCATGTTTATGGCAAGACCTTGTTATACTTTGGTGTTGACCCTGAACAACAGCAGAACCAATGTGGCTCAGGTGAGCGATGTGGCCACTGGGCCTCTTGTTTATATTGTTATGTTTTTACATTCATCGGGATCTTGTTCCATGGTAGGGCATATGCATATCTAGAGGTAGTAGATGAAACACAGTTCATTATTCTAATATTTCAAGCTCTTTAATCGCAATAGGAACATACTATTGAAAATATATATCAAATATGTTCATTAATCATGTGAATTTTTTTCCCCTATAGGTGGTGACTGAAGTCTGGTCAGTCGGCAGGCAGCAGTACTCAATTTACCGCATTCCTACAATCCAACTGAAATTACGGGTATTCAGAATCGGCCTTCGAACAGTTGATGGTAAGTAGAATCACAAACAGGATTCAGAAGTCTGACTCTTTAAAAGTAATTAAAATACAGATATTATTATTATACATGTATATACAGGTTTTGTTTTATGTTGCATGTATTTTTTGGCAAAAATGGGGACCTAGACTTGATGCTTTTCAGCTCACCTGAGCCAAAGGCTCAAGTAAGCTTTTCTGTTCAAATTTTGTTCGTTGCCTGTCGTCGTCGTAAACTTTTCACATTTTCGACTTCTTCTCAAGAACCGCTAGGCCAATTTCAACCAAACTTGCCACAAAGCATCCTTAGGTGAAGGGCTTTCAAGTTTGTTCAAATGAAGGGCCATGTCCCTTTCAAAGGGAAGACAATCGCAAAAATGCAAAAATAGGGTGGGGTCATTTAAAAAAAATTTTCTCAAGAACCACTGGTCCAGAAAAGCTGAGATTGACATGAAAGCTTCCTGACATAATGCAGATTCAAGTTTGTTCAAAGCATGGCCACCCGGTGGTTGGATGGGGCCACAATAGGGGGTCAAAGTTTTACATACAAATATATAGGATAAATCTTTCAAAATCTTCCTCTCAAGAACCACTGAGCCAGAAAAGCTGAGATGTACTTCAAAGCTTCCTGATATAATACAGATTCAAGTTAGTTAAAATCAAGGCCCCCGGGGGTTGGATGGGGCTACAATAGGGGATCAAATTTTTAAATGCCAATATATAGAAAAATCTTTAAAAATCTTCTCAAGGACCACTGAGCCAAAAAAGCTGATATTTACCTGAAAGCTTTCTGACATATTTCAGATTTCAGTTTGATCAAATCATAGCCGCAGGGGTAGGATGGGGTCACAAGTTTTGCATACAAATATATAGGGAAAATCTTTAAATGTGAGCCAAGGTGACTCAGGTGAGCGATGTGGCCCTGGGCCTCTTGTTGAACTCATTTTTATCCTCTTGGACTAGTGACAGGTGTCAATGGGTTTTTTTTCCAGAAGCCCGCCCTGGTAGATGGAATCTGCCGCTTGACCAGCAGCACTGTCCAGGTCAGTGGTTACCTATTGCTCTAAACAAGGGTGGCACGTGGAGACTCATTTTTCCTGATGGTCTTGACGTTCACTAGCTGGCAGTATTTGTGACTCATATCAGCCTCATTTACATTCTGAAGTTTAATTCATAACATATTGCTGGATATTTGTAGAGACAGTGGTTGATGCTGGATATATGACTTCCTCAGCCCATCATTACCTGCTGGAGTGCTGGTAGAGGCTGAACGCTTTAATAAATATAACTGTGATCTTGCTGAGATGTAGTAATCCATGGGAATTTTCCAAAGAAGATTCAAGAGAAGTATTCAATTTTCTCATAAGTTCAGACTGTAGAGAGCATGAAAGCAGATATTACAGTTATCTCCCTTAGACTAGATGAATTACAATGCAACACTTTCAAATCATCTAAGTTTAGAGTTATAATGCTGTTTGAATTCTCTGAATTTGGCTACGGTTACTAGTTAAAGACATAACCACATGTATTGCCTCAGTTTACTTACAATTATAACATACAGTATAATTTGTCCAAACCGGCCTCTGAGTACTCCGGCGCTCTGTCAATTCCGGCCATAAAATATAGTCCCTAACATTTCTTTAACAAATCCTTTATTAATAATTCCCTGTACTCCGGATACTGCGTATTCTGTATATCGGCCGGCTCACACAGTCCCAACTGCTATCAATTAACTTTAATTATCCTGTGTAAACCGGCCCCTCGATGATACACCACCATAATTGTTGTGGTCAATTGTATTCGGTGTACACAAGGTCCCAACTGCTCGTAATTAGCTCTAATTATCGCATTTAAACCAGCCACCCCACGATGACCAACCTGTCGGTATTCAGTCGATCACACGCGGTGTACACAAAAGGTGTCTCAAGAGAAGCCACAGGTAAGTAAAAGAGTGCAACTGGCGATGAGTCGCGATCAGTTTAAAATAAAACCTGATTTTTATGGGGTGCACTTTTCAATTATGACAGCACCACGCTCGAGGTAATGGCGCCCTCCCCCTAACGACAGAGACGAGAACTGACATTAAAAGACAAAATTCAATTAATCGATGGATTCGATACATTCTTGGAATGAAACAAAATCGGCAACAATTCCGTTATGTTTTTTAAAAGCAGGGTTTCCCCTCGTGGACTTCTCGGAGCTCTATGGCAAGTCAGACAGTGATGATATGCAGTTAGTTAGCATAACTCGCAATGTCCGGTCGATCACTCGGCATTGTATTAGTTTCCGTTTCTCAAATTGAGACAGTTGAAAGCGATACATTTACAATGAAAGCTGGGAAAGACAAATTTTAAACGAACACAACACAAACTTGACGAACGTACATAATGTAGCACTTGATAACGGCGATGGTGTAGACGAAATTGACAATTTACCAACAGAAAATTGCGCGAATAATTCCCAGATTTTAAACTGTTTAATAAAAATTGAAACTTTTTCAAATGAGCACGACAATAAAACACTGATATTTATATTTTACATTTTGAATTCTTTTGTGATATATTAAAACGTTAGCAATCATTACACACGTATGCATAGATAGTGAATACAAGGGAAGCAACTCTCATTCTTGTCAACATTCTGCACTCCGGACTCTGTGCAAACCGGCCAATTTCTTTGGAACCACACATAGCCGGTTTAGACAGATTATACTGTATACCTATAAGTATAAATTGTCCTTCTCTTAATTTTGTATACTTTGTGGAATTTATTATCACTGTTCGTTATCTTCTCTTTATATTACCAGTATATTCTATGTACCTGACTCACCAGGAATGCATTGTTAGGTCACCTTAGTCACTCAGGTGATCGTTTGCTATTGATCTGCCCGTTCGTTATTGTCATCTGTCGATTGTATGTATGGATTCGTTTAACACCTCCCTCAACAAAATTTCACTCATGGAGACATCATCAATTCCGGCGAAGGGCTGCAAAATTTAGGTCTATGCTCGGCGCTTATGGCCTTTGAGCAGGGAGGGATTTTTATCTTGCCACAAAACATTCTTGGGAAAAGGGGATTCATGTTTGTTCAAATGAAGCAGCGTGTCAACTTGAAAGGGGTAATTATACAGTGAAACTTCTCCAAATCGGCCCCTCAGAAAACCATTCCTCTCTGAATATCGCCCAATTCTTAAAGTCTCTGTAGGAATCTTAACATATCCTTTCAAAGAAATTCATATAGTCCAAAATGTGACTTATCGAGATTTCCGCCATTTTTGACAAGGCCAAAATAAAAATATTGTTTGTTTCCCCTCGCCCGACCGAGTCTGAAAATTCACACCGACCCATAAGTTTTTATTACGCCATTCTGGTGAAGTTTTTTTTTTTAATTTTAAGAAAATTTCAAGGTCGTTTCTGGTGCAGATCAGTATTTTATAATGACAAAAATTTTCTATATCTTCTTTGGTTTCGATCCAAAATAAAAAAAATAATAATACGAATACAGGAGGTGTTCTGGTCCGAAATCTAGAAATTTCGCCGCCTCCAGCTGGAGGCAGCATTCTCTGGCTGATTTCAAATACTTACAAGCCGAATTCAATTTTAAGCTCATAACTAATCAATAAAACGATTCTTCTTGTACTTACTAATATCGATTTTATGGGTTCTTTCATCACATAAACAGTCTCTTGAAAACATTTTATCAAACTGTCGAGCTTTGTTTTGAGTCACGAGACTCGTTTGCTCAAATGGCAGTGAAAATTCGGTTGACTACAACTGTTGGTTTCTGTTTAATATCGAATTTTGGATTGATATTTTCTTTTAATCGATATTAATAAGTACAAGAATCATGATTGTTTTATTGATTAGTTACAAGTGAGTTTAACATTGAATTCGGCTCGCAATTCGGACTAGTGATCTGCAAGATCGAGATGGAGAAATGTTGTCTATACGAGGAGCGAGGAAACAAGAGAATTCGGGGCATCCAGTGTGCAAGTTGTGTTCTTCAGTAGGGGAAAGTGCTGATATTTCGGACGGATGCGATATTTTTGACAGTCAATCAGAAGCATTCTGAATTTAACTTATTTCTGAACTAATGCTATATTTACAAACTGGAAAACACCTAATTATATGCACATTTGTAACTCAGCTCTGATTGGTTGATGTCATCATCCATTTTGTTTGATCGGCAAAATCAAGTCCCGTTGAAACGTTTTCTGGTAAACTAGATCTACCGATATCATTTAAAAATATAATCAAAATCACTATCATATACAAATTAAGATAATGTGCAAAAAACAAAAGAATAAAATGTCAGTGAACCATAAATAAAAGACAGCAACCGAGTTTACCAATTTTATAACACCATGTGTCCAAAACTAACACCATTGTCCATAGTTGCAACATTCTCCCTAACTTTATTTAAGTGTTAGTATGTGGCATAAATAGCAGAGAAAATTCTGATGAAACCCAATGTTCGTCGAATCAACCAATATGTATACATGTAGTCCAATGCCTAAGTTTAGTGGTTAGATAATGAGCATTTCCAAAATACATGAAGTACTGTCCAAAATATCGACACCTTCCCTAATTGCAAAACGTGGCAATCAAAGCAGAATTTACGCGAGAACTGACTATACGAGTTTGATGAGGAAACATGGATGATGTGATTCACGACGTTTGGTATCGGGCATTGTTAATGGTTATGGGAATTTCATAATAAATAAAATTCTGCTAGCTAAAAAAAAAAAAAACTTTTTACCTACCTACCGACCTTCCTCTGAAATTTAGGGTCGGGAGAGGGGAAACAAACATATTTTTAAATGTGGCCCAAGGGACTTCTGGGATGATCCTCAGTTAAAGGTTCAGATTTAGCTCGGATTATTCTGTGCTCTTTAGTCATTGGACCTTGCAGTATGAGCCAGAGCACTGCGCTCGCTATTAGTATGCAAGTAGCTGCATTTAATTCAAATTGAAGTTGAACACAAGGACCCCAGGGGTAGGGTGGGGGCAGAATATGGAATCAGAGTTTTATATGGTAATATGCAGAAAATTTATTAAAACAAAGACTTTTCAAGAGTAGCAGGGCCACACTAAATCATATCCAAATGCAAATGTCCCCAAGTTGTGTGAAAACAAGGTTTTTTTATGACCCTGACTAAGGATGGGGTGGAATTGTTTTTGTCCTGTCTGTCTGAAATTTTAACCTTCCTCATAACTTTTAAATAATGAGCAATGGGGCTCTCATATTTGCATTCTTTTTTATAGCCATAAAGTCTTTCACCTCGTGACCTTGACATTAGAGTTTCATCTACTGACCGGTTTAGGTAGGACTTTCACATTTTGTATACATATAATGCCCTGAACGTTTTACAGAATAGTCATATTGGTATTGAGACATTCCTGTGTTTTGTGAATTTAAGTTTGCTTTATGTCGTGAACTTAGGGGCTAGGTGGGGCCACAAAATAGTGTCAACATATTTCATAGGAATAATGATTGAAAATACAAAAAAAAATTTGAAAATCAAAACAGCTGACCAAGAGCAAGGTGACTCGGGTGAGTGATGTGGCCTAAAGGCTTCTTTGGGATTAAACTCTAAGGTTATAAAGTATGTTTCTAACAATTTATCTGAAATTATTTGTATATGTTGATTTTGGGGTCCAAAAGGTCAAGGTCACTACTGGACTTCATAGGAAAGCTAGTATAAATTCATTACGGAAGCATATGCCCTGCGTTGCAGAGTTTTTATTCATATTCTATCATGAAACAGAGAACAAAGTCGCTTGACAAAATTTTCTTCCAAAAATTTACTGAGCATTTTCAACTTGCAGACAATTTTACTTGCCTGTCTGATTTCTGGTGATTCCAGCACTCAATGCTACTTTGGTTTTTCAGCTTTCTGGACCTTAAAAGATGTTGACACCCTGCTGATGGAGCAGATCCTATTTCTTAGAAGCAGAAAGCAGTTCTCTTACCATCAGATCTGATCCATTTTTGGAGATAGCCTTTTGTATGGAGCTGGTAATTTTGTTTTCCTTTTTAGTTCACTTGAAATCTAAGCTAATGTGAGCTTTTTTGATCTCCCCTTATCTGTGGTCCATTCGTCCTTTCTTATGTAAACTTTTATGATCCCCAAAAAATTTGAGGAGCATTAATACATTCTCTGTCATGTCTGTTCCACCTCATATCTCCTAAACTTTTTCATCAGAAATTGATCAAATTGATCACAAATGTTCAGGTAAGGACTTGTGGACCAAAGTTTATCAAGGTCATTGTGGAAAGGCCAAGGTCACTCAGATAATAAAAGTTCCTTATTTCAACAGTTTTTGATTCCCGTCTCCTAAACCATTCATCAGAAATTGATCAACAATAGTTCTTGGGACGGGACGTTTGGTTCAAGGTCATTTTTGAAAAGTCAAGGACACTCAGAACATGTACTTTATAGAAGGAAAAAATGCTTATTTCAACTGTTTTAGCTCACCTGATTCTGATCGCCTGTTGTCCGTCATCTGTCTATCCGTCGGTAAACTTTTTACATTTTCGACTTCCTCTCCAGAACCACTGGCCAATTTCAAACCAAACTTGGGGAAAAAGCATCCTTGGGTGAAGATCATTTAAGTTTGTTCAAATGAAGGGCCATGCCCCCTTCAAAGGAAATGATCACAAAAATGCTAAAATAGGGTGGGGTCGTTTAAAAAGTTCTTCTCAAGAATCACTGGGCTAGAAGAGTTGAAATTTACATCAAAGCTTTCTAACAGTGCAAATTTAATTTTGTTCAAACCAAAACCCACAGGAGTAGGGTAGGGCCACAATAGGGGATCAAAGTTTTACATGCGAATATATAGGTACAAATTTACATGAAAGTTTTCTGACATAATACAGATTAAAGTTTGTAAAAATCATGGGCCAAGGTGACTCGGGTGAGCGATGTGGCCCATGAGCCTCTTGTTGAATAGCCTTTGATCACATATCACACAAGTAAGGGGGGAGATCAAACGTTCAATGTTTCACAAAAAACTAAATTCAAATAGTTTTCACCAAGACCCCCCCCCCCCCCCCCCCCCCCCCCCCCCCCCTTTAGAATGTTGAAACTAATTGATTAACAAGTATAAACATACGATTATAAATAACACTCTGTGTAATTTTCTACTGTTTATTCACAATTGAAAGTGCACATTAAAACTATTAGATGTTTATTAAAATGTAATGTTATTATGTGGTTTTTAACAATAGCTTAATTGTCATTTTTCTCTTTCCACTAAAGTGTAATCAATGTTGGATGACAGAAACTTATGGGTTATTTTATCCCCCCTCCCCCTAACTATTTGAATTAATTTTTTTATCCAACATCGATCTTTTGATACTTGCCCCTAAGTAACAGGCAAATTGAAGGCTCAAGTTAGCTTTTCTGATTAAAACTTTCTGTTGTCTGTCATTTTCGTCGTTGTAAACTTTTCAAATTTTCATTTTCTTCAGAACAACTTGGCCAATTTCAAACAAATAATATTTGGGTGATGGGGATTCAAGTTTGGTCTAATGAGGGGCAACATCCTTCTCCAAGGGAAGATAATAGTGAAATTACACTGACAAATTTTAAAATCTTCTCCAGAACTAAAGGGCCAATTTCAATCAAACTTGGTAAAAATCATCCTTGGATGAATGGGATTTACATTTGTTCAAATGAAGGGCTGTGCCCCCTTCAAAGGAGAGATAATGCCGAAAATGCAAAAATAGGGTGGTGTCATTTAAAAACCTTCTCCTCAAGAATCACTAAGCTGGAAGAGCTGAAATGTACACATAAGCTCTCTGCCATAGTGCAGATTCAAGTTTTGTGAAAATCATGGCCCCAGGGGCCAGGGATAGGTTAGGAACACAAAAGGGGATCAAAGTTTACATGCAAATATATTGGGAAAATCTTTAAAAATCTTCTTGTCAAGAACCACTGGGCCAGACAAGTTCAAATTTACATGACAGCTTTTATATGTTGTATGTATATTTCCTGTGGCAAGACAGTTCATTTTATATCGTGACCTTTGACCTTGTGACCTTCAACTAGGATTTTGGTCTACTTTTGAAACATAATCTATCAAATATATTTGGATCCATTTTAGGTGGGGCTTTCATTTTTAGCTCACCTGAACCGAAGCTTCAAGTGAGCTTTTCTGATTACATTTTGTCCGTCGTCCGTCCGTCTGTAAACTTTTCACACTTTCGACTTCTTCTCCAGAACCCAAGGGCCAAATTCAACCAAACTTGTCACAAAGCATCCTAGGGTGAAGGGGATTCAGATTTGTTCAAATGAAGGGCCATGCCCTTTTTCAAGGGGAGATAATTAAGAATATGTGAAATTTTGGTGGCATCTTATAAAAATCTTCTTCTCAAGAACCACTGGGCCAGAAACGATGAAAATTATAGACAAGCTTTATTAGGTAGTGCAGATTGGATCCAAGTTTTACATACAAATATATAGGACCAATCTTTAAAAATCTTCTTCTCAAGAACCACTGAGCCAAAAAAGCTGAGATTTATATGAAAGCTTCCTGATATAGTGCAGATTCTAAATTGTTAAAATCATGGCCCCCGGGGGTCGGATGGGGCCACAAGGGGGATCAAAGTTTTACATACAAATATATAGGAAAAATCTTTAAAAATCTTCTTTTCAAGAACCACTGAGCCAGAGAAGCTGAGATTTATATGAAAGCTTCCTGATAGAGTGAAGATTCTAAATTGTTAAAATCATGGCCCCCGGGGGTCGGATAGGGCCACAATAGGGGATCAAATTTTTACAAACAAATATATAGGAAAAATCTTTAAAAAATCTTCTTCTCAAGAACCACTGAGCCAGAAAAGCTGAGATTTAATATATGAAAGCTTCCTGATATAGTGTAGATTCTAAATTGTTAACATCATGGCCCCCGGAGGTCGAATGGGGCCACAAGGGGGATCAAAGTTTGACATATAGATATATAGGAAAAATCTTTAAAAATCTTCTTTTTAAGAACCACTGAGCCAGAGAAGCTGAGATTTATATGAAAGCTTCCTGATATAGAGCAGATTCTAAATTGTTAAAATCATGGCCCCCGGGGATCGGATGGGGCCACAATAGGGGATCAAAGTTTGACATACAAATATATAGCAAAAATCTTCTTCTCAAGAACCACTGAGCCAGAAAAGCTGATATTTACATGAAAGCTTCCTAACATAGTGTAGAGTTAAGTTTGTTCAAATCATGACCCCCGGGGATTGGATGGGGCCACAATAGGGGATCCAAGTTTTACATACAAATATATAGGACCAATCTTTAAAAATCTTCTTCTCAAGAACCACTGAGCCAAAAAAGCTGAGATTTATATGAAAGCTTCCTGATATAGTGCAGATTCTAAATTGTTAAAAGCATGGCCCCCGGGGGTCGGATGGGGCCACAAGGGGGATCAAAGTTTTACATACAAATATATAGGAAAAATCTTTAAAAATCTTCTTTTCAAGAACCACTGAGCCAGAGAAGCTGAGATTTATATGAAAGCTTTCTGATATAGAGCAGATTCTAAATTGTTAAAATCATGGCCCCCGGGGATTGGATGGGGCCACAATAGGGGATCAAAGTTTGACATACAAATATATAGCAAAAATCTTCTTCTCAAGAACCACTGAGCCAGAAAAGCTGATATTTACATGAAAGCTTCCTAACATAGTGTAGAGTTAAGTTTGTTCAAATCATGGCCCCCTGGGGTAGGATGGGGCCACAATAGGGGATCCAAGTTTTACATACAAATATATAGGAAAAATCTTTAAAAATATTCTTCTCAAGAACCACTGAGCCAGAGAAGCTGAGATTTACATGAAAGATTTTTGACATAGTGCAATTCAAGTTTGTTCAGATCATGGCCCATGGGGGTAGGATGGGGTCACAAGGGGGGATCAAAGTTTTACATACAAATATATAGGAAAAATCTTTTAAAAATTTCTTCTGAAGAACCACTAAGCAAGAGAAGCTGAGATTTATATGAAAGCTTCCTGATATAGTGCAGATTCTAAATTGTCAAAATCATGGCCCCCGGGGGTCGGATGGGGCGACAATAGGGGATCAAAATTTTACATACAAATATATAGGAAAAATCTTTAAAAATCTTCTCAAGAACCACTGAGCCAGAAAAGCTGAGATTTATATGAAGGCTTTCTGATATAGTGCAGATTAAGGTTTGTAAAAATCATGGTCCCTGGGTGTCAGATGGGGTCACAAGGGGGATCAAAGTTTTACATAGAAATATATAGGGAACATCTTTAAAAATCTTCTCAAGAACTACTGAGCCAGAGAAGCTGATATTTACATGAAAGCTTTCTGACATAATGCAGATTCAAGTTTGTTGAAATCCTGGCCCCCGGGGGTTAGATGGGGCCACAATAGGGGATCAAATTTTTACATACAAATATATAGGGACAAACAATCTTTAAAAATCTTCTTCCCAAGAACCATTGAGCCAGAAAAGCTGATATTTACATGAAAGCTTCCTAACATAGTGTAGAGTTAAGTTTGTTCAAATCATGACTGCCTGGGGTAGGATGGGGCCACAATAGGGGATAAAAGTTTTACATACAAATATATAGGAAAAATCTTTAAAAATATTCTTCTCAAGAACCACTGAGCCAGAAAAGTTGATATTTACATGAAAGATTTTTGACATAATGCAGATTCAAGTTTGTTCAGATCATGGCCCATGGCGGTAGGATGGGGCCACAAGGGGGGATCCAAGTTTTACATACAAATATATAGGAAAAATCTTTAAAAATCGTCTTCTCAAGAACTAATGGGCCAAAGAAGTTCAAATTTACATGAAAGCTTTCTGACATAGTGTAGATTCAAGTTTGCAAAAACCATTGTCTTCAGGGGTAGGTTGGCGCCATAATAGGGACTATGTTTTTGCATGCAAATATATATGGAAAGTATTCTGATATGGACCAAGGTGACTCAGGTGAGCGATATGGCCCATGGGCCTCTTGTTTGTATATAGATTCTTTATGGAAAAACCTTATTTTGTGAAGTTTGACCTTAACCTGGGAGTTCGATCATTCTGACGTATTCAATATCTCCTGAACATATTTTGTATTAAAATTTTTATGACAATACCTATTTTTTCATACTATAACCTTTGACTTTGTGACCTTGAAATTTGACCTTATTTCAAGGAAATGTAACCTACCAAATATTTTCAATAGTATTCAAGGCAGGGCTTTCATATTTTGTTTATAGGTTCTTGTTGACAAAACGACCTTGTGGTACAATCACATTTGATCTTTTGACCTCCACCTACTTTCCAAAAAAATGGCCTAGTTAATATCTTCTAAACTATTTAAAGAAAAAGCTTTTATATTTTGTGTATAGATTTTTATGGCAAGACTTTGATTTAGTGTTTGACCTTATGACCTAAATCTACTTTTGATAAGAATCTGACCTCTTCATTATCTCCTGAACTATTTAAGATAGAGCTTTCATAGAACTTCTAGGACTCAGTATTCATACATGTGCACTGGTTTGGTCTCATTTTGATACATTCAGTATCATTGTATCGATCTTTTGAGTATAAATTTGAGATCTAAAAGCATGATATAATGGTGTAAAGGATCAGTTTGTGGTTAACCAATATTTGATGTGAAAATAAATATTGTAGGGTAACGGTTACTGGAGACATGCTGTTGATTGATGAGGATAATTTTCCCGAGACTCTGACATATTGCAGGACCTGGATAGCTCTACTGGTGTTCAAAATGCCAGGTTTGTTAATGGAATTACATGTAAATGTTCCATGGAATGTCAGATTTGTTAATGGATTTACATGTGAAATGTTCCATGTAATGGCCAGGGCATATGTAATATAGCATTAATATTTTTAATGAAACTCAGGTGACCTATTGCAATTGGTCTACATCCGTTGTCATGCGTTGTCTGTCGTGTTAGGTGTGTTAACATCTTCAAGACAACGGGGAAATAAATTGTAAATTTCAGAATTCCTGGACTCCTGTGGCTTTAGGGGCGGGGCAAAAACTGTCCAAATTTGACCAATTTTCAAAAAATCTTCTTTACGACTATACATGTGTAAGAAAAACTCAATGCATAGGGATGTAGAGCAGGAAAGCCTCTATCAAAATTGTAAATTTCATGATCCCTGGGGTAGGGGTTCTGACCTCAGGGCGATGCCAAACATGCTATATAATATTGGTGTGTAAAACACTTAAATGACATCTTCTTAAGTGCTGTTGAACCTTTCTTGTCAGCGGAACTCCTCTGAGAACACTCAACATCATTTCGTGAATCTTTGTAGTTAATAGAAACATGCTGTGTAGATGTGCATATTCCCAGGAAATTCTGATTGTCCCTTTTGAACTTAGAATTTTGAGTCCTTCTGTCCTGTTGTTGTCAGTACAATTCCTCAGAGATCGCATAACAGAATTTGATGAAAATTTGTAGTTAATAAGGACACACTGTGTAGATGTGCATATTCCCAGAAAATTCTGATTCAATTATTTTTCTTGGAGTTATGCCCCTTTTGAATTTTGAGCCCGTCTGTGCTGTTCTTGCAGTAATGCATAGCATTACCATTCATTATGTGAGACATTGTTAAGCAATGTTGGAGCGTGGGGTATGTGAACTTGATCACTTTTACTTTCTTTCATTAGTCAGGTGCTCTAACCATTGAACAACCATGACGGGTCTATCCGAAACCCCTGTATTACTAGTCACGTGCTCCAGTCATTGAGCTACCGTGACCGGTTTATCTGAGACCCCTGTATGAGTCAGATATTTTAACCATTGAGCTACCATGACCAGTCTATCAGAGATCCCTGTATTACAAGTCAGGTGCTCTAACCATTGAGCTACAGTGACCGGTCTATCAAAGACCCCTGTATTATTAGTCAGGTGATCTAACAATTGAGCTACCATGACTGGTCTATCAGAGACCCCAGTTGTACTATTCAGGTGCTCTAACCATTGAGCTACCATGACCGGTCTATCTGAGACCCCTGCATTACTAATCAAGTGCTCTAACTATTGAGCTACTGTGACTGGTCTATTGGAGACCTTTGTATTACTAGTCAGGTGCTCTAACCATTGAACTACCATGACCGGTTTATCCGAAACCCCTGTATTACTAGTCACATGCTCCAGTCATTGAGCTACCGTGACCGGTTTATCCTAGACCCCTGAGCTACCAAAAAAAAAAAAAAAAACTATTGAGCTACCGTATGACCAGTCTATCTGAGATCCCAGTATTACTAGTCAGGTGCTCTAACCATTGAGCTACCATGACAGGTCTATCAGAGACCCCTGTATTACTAGTCAGTTGCTTTAAGTATTGAGCTACCATGACCGGTCTATCGGAGACCCCTGTTGTACTAGTCAGGTGCTCTAATCATTGACCTACCGTGATTAGTTTATCGTAGACCCTTGTATTAATATTCAGGTGCTCTAACCGTTGAGCTACCATGACCGGTCTATCAGAGATCCCTGTATTACTAGTCAAATGATCTAACAATTGAGCTACCATGACCGGTGTATCAGAGACCCATGTTGTACAAGTCAGGTGCTCTAACCATTGAACTACCGTGACCAGTCTATCGGAGACCCTTGTATTACTAGTCAGGTGTTCTAACCATTCAGCTACCATGACCGGTCTATCAGAGATCCCTATTGTACTAGTCAGGTGCTCTAACAATTGAGCTACCATGACTGGTCTATCAGAGACCCCTGTATTACTAGTCAGTTGCTTTAACCATTGAGCTACCGTGATCGGTCTATCCGAGACCCTTGTATTACTAGTCAGGTGCTCTAAACATTGAGGTACCGTGTCCGGTCTATCAGAGACCCCTGTATTACTCTAACCATTGAGCTACCGAGACCAGTCTATTAGAGACCCTTGTATTACTAGTCAGGTGCTCTAACGATTGAGCCACCGTGAGCGGTCTATCAGAGACCCCTGTTGTACTAGTCAGGTGCTCTAACCATTGAGCTACCATGGCCAGTCTATCCAAGACCCCTGTATTACTAGTCAGGTGTTCTAACCATTGAGCTACCGTGACCGGTCTATCTGAGACCCCTGTATTACCAGTTAGGTGCCCAGTTTTTCAGAGACCCCTGTATTACTAGTTAAGTGCCCAGTTTTTCAGAGACCCCTGTATTACAAACCATGTGCTCCGTGCTTAGAACATCTGACTAGTAATACACGGGTCTCTGATACACCGGCCACTGTAGCTCAATAGTTAAAGCACCTGATTAGTAATACACGGGTCTCTGATACACCGGCCACTGTAGCTCAATAGTTAGAACACCTGATTAGTAATACAGGGGTCTCTGTTAGACCGGTCACTGTAGCTCAATAGTTAGAACACCTGATTAGTAATACACGGGTCTCTGATAGACCGGTCACTGTAGCTCAATAGTTAGAACACCTGATTAGTAATACACGGGTCTCTGATAGACCGGTCACTGTAGATCAATAGTTAGAACACCTGATTAGTAATACAGGGGTCTCTGATGGACCGGTCACTGTAGCTCAATAGTTAGAACACCTGATTAGTAATACACGAGTCTCTGATAGACCGACCACTGTAGCTCAATAGTTAGAGCACCTGACTAGTAATACAGGGGTCTCTGTTAGACCGGTCACTGTAGCTCAATAGTTAGAACACCTGATTAGTAATACAGGGGTCTCTGTTAGACCGGTCACTGTAGCTCAATAGTTACAACACCTGATTAGTAATACAGGGGTCTCTGTTAGACCAGTCACTGTAGATCAATAGTTAGAACACCTGATTAGTAATACAGGGGTCTCTGTTAGACCGGTCACTGTAGCTCAATAGTTAGAGCACCTGATTAGTAATACAGGGGTCTCTGTTAGACCGGTCACTGTAGCTCAATAGTTAGAACACCTGACTAGTGATACAGGGGTCTCGGATTTGATTTCCAGTTGAAGCACGAGTTTTTCCTTCCTGTTACATTTACATATATATAAACATGTAAATATACCACACTGTAATAGACTGGACATTTTGTAAGATAATTAAGTTCTGAAATACAAACAATTGTTGACAATACAGTTAGATATAATTACACTTTGTGTTTTGTAGGACTGTGGAGTGTTGTGATGTTATTGATGGTCAACAGAAGACTGTGACCTTGAATCTGAAGATCTGTGATGAAGACTGGACGTTTGGGGTCACTCTCTGTTACAGTACTACAAATCTAAGTAAGTACTCAGTAATAATGTAAGACTGAACTCTGTATCATGTTTATCTAATATATACATTGTAAAATCAAACACATATTGAAATACATAATTAACAAACGAATAGTTAGTAGTTTATCACACACAAACAAGTATATGTACTTGTATAGATGTACTATAATTCAAGGCTACACACAAAATACTGACAAAGTGACTTAGTACATCACAAGAACTGATTTACCTTTATTTACATTTCATGATTAACATGTGTCTGATTGTATATAGATAATTAACTAGTAACACAATCTAATTATTAATTAGTATACTAAGATTAGATATAATAATACAGATATTGTAAGATATAATTACTAAACAGCAGTGAGAGACTAATGTTCTATCAGTTAAACTCACAAACACAAGTACATGTTAATTACACATCACAGACACAGGGCTGTAATTAACACGGGGCTGTAATTAACACAGGGCTGTAATCAACAAACAGATGTAATCAACACAAAGATGCAATTAACACTGTGTTTAGATGTGTAATGAACAGGGGTTTTAGATGTGTAATTAACACTGTAGAGCTGAGTAATTAACACTGTGTTTATAGATATTGGACTTTCTTCACTTTAGCAGTGTGTAACTCAGCCACAAAGAGGTTGTCTCTGATGTCCACACATAAACAGAATGGAGACTCTAAATCACAGTGAATGTAACGGAGGAACTGTCCGTCCTGATCTAGGATGTGGATACGGTCAATGTCTGCTGTCAGGATGTGACTCTGGTTGTCTGTAGTGATGCCGACTGGATTAAATGATTGCTTGGTATTAGAGGGATGACCAGTGTATCTAAATCGGAGTTTTCCTGACTGATTGACCACCACTACTGCACTAGCTTCCCAGTCAGCCACACAGATATCCAGGTTCTTGTTCTCACTGAGGTATTTAGTGTAAGGACCAGATGTGTAGAGAGGATGACCCTGATCATCAAACTGAATGCTTTGTTTCTCTGTGGAGCCGGAGTAACGCACGACTTTGGATTGTTTGACATCATCACTGACCATGGTAACCAGGAGATCATCAGAGGCGGTACTGCAGACATAGAGAGGGTACCACCCCTGTAGTGTGATCACGGTCTGTATCTGTTTATTCTTAATTAAATTAACAGTTTTATTTCTATAGTCAGTATAAACAAGATCTCCGTCCCGTGTCACTGCTATGTCGTGTGGTTCGTTCCCTGACTTGGTTTGTATTGATGTCAGTAGTTCACTCTGGAGGTTGAGCAGCTTCATGGTGTCGTTCTGCCCGCATGTCCAGACTTGATCTTCACTCAGACAGCTAACTCTGTATAGTTCTGTATACCCAGTGTCTATGGCGGCGGTGACGCGCGGTTCATCAAGCAGTGGTTTGACTGGAGGAGACGATACAGCTTCTGCTGACTTGATTGTGTCGCCATGTTCTGTGTTAATGGATAATGGCGACAGAGAACCAAACATTTCATTGAGCTGATCTTTGTTTATTTTCTGAGCAGACAAACTGGGTACTGTAACTCGGACTTTAGGCGGTAATGTTGTAAATTCGGAATTCCTAGATTTGTAAGTAGAGGTTAAGGAGACGTCATTTGATTTTAGGATTGATTTCAAGTCGGACATGATCTGTTTGAGTTCAGTAATTTTCTGTGTGATTTCATCTGTATTTTTATTCAGGGTAGATAGGTGTTTGTTTTTCATCTCCTGAATGTCGGATTTCCGCTGGTTGACAATGACGGTGATCTCCCTGTGTAAGATTTCTCCTTGTTGATCGGCAATTGTTGTTAGTTCT